>NC_135650.1:700000-877292 GCF_053574225.1 Canis aureus | reverse complement strand
AAAATTCCCCTGGCTAGAGACAGAACATAAAACCTCCTAACTCTGGGAAAAGAAGTAGGTGTGGTGGAAGGGGAGGAGGGCGGTGTGGGTGAATTGGTGATGGGCACTGAGGGGGCACTTGACAGGATGAGCACTTGGTGTTATTCTGTATGTTGGTAAATTGAACACCAATAAAAAATAAATTTATTATAAAAAATTTAAAAAATAAAATAGAATTCCCCTGGGTATTCGGCGTCTTTTCTCATTCCACACAAATCTTAAAATAATTTGTTCCATGGGCACTTGAGAAGACTGTGTATTCAGTTGAGTTTGGATGTAAAGTTCTGTAGATATCTGTGAACTCCATCTGGTCCAGTGTATCATTTAAAGCTCTCGTTTCTTTGGAGATGTTGTGCTTAGAAGACCTATCAAGTATAGAAAGATTTAGATTGAAGTCACCAAGTATAAGTGTATTATTATCTAAGTATTTCTTCACTTGGTTATTAATTGATTTAAATATTTGGCAGCTCCCACATCTGGGGCATATATATTGAGGATTGTTAAGTCCTCTTGTTGGATAGATCCTTTAAGTATGATATAGTGTCCCTCTTCATCTCTCACTGCAGTCTTCGGGGTAAATTTTAGTTTACCTGATATAAGGATGGCTACCCCTGCTTTCTTTTGAGGACCATTTGAATGCTACATGATTCTCCAACCTTTATTTTCAGGTTGTAGGTGTCCTTCTGTCTAAAATGAGTCTCTTGTGGACAGAAAACAGATGGGTCCTACTTTTTATCCAGTCTGAAACCCTGTGTCTTTTGATGGGGTCATTAAGCCTGTTCACGTTCAGAGTTACTATTGAAAGATATGAGTTTAGTGTCATCATGATATCGATTCAGTCCTTGTTTTTGTGGATTGCTCCATTGGATTTCTTCTTAAAGGGGAATTTTAAGAGTTCCCCTTAAAATTTCTTGCAGAGCTGGTTTTAAGGTCACATATTCTTTCAGTTCCTGCCTGTCTTGGAAGCTCTTTATCTCTCCTTCCATTTTGAATGAGAGCCTTGCTGGATAAAGTATTCTTGGTTGCATGTTCTTCTCATTTAGGACCCTGAATATATCCTTCCAACCGTTTCTGGCCTGCAAGGTCTCTGTGCAGAGATCTGCTGTTACCCTAATACTCCTCCTCATAAAAATCAGGGATTTCTTGTCTCTTGTTGCTTTAAGGATCTTCTCTTTATCTTTGGAATTTGCAAGCTTAACTATTAAACGTCGTGGTTCTGAACGGTTTTTATTGATTTTAGGGGGAGATCTCTCTATTTCCTGGATATGAATGCCTGTTTCCCTTCCCAGATTAGAAAAGTTTTCAGCTATGGTTTGTTCAAATACATATTCTGGCCCTCTGGCCCTTTCGGCGCCATCAGGAACCCCAATTAAATGTAGTTTTTTCTTCCTCAGGCTGTCGTTTATTTCCCTTAATCTATCCTGATGGTCCTTTAATTGTTTGTCTTTTTTTTCCTCAGTTTCCCTCTTTGCCATCAACTTGTCTTCTATGTCACTCACTCGTTCTTCCACGTCATTAAACCTCATCCTTAGCACTTCTAGTTTGGATTGCATCTCATTCAAATGATTTTTAATTTCTGCCTGATTAGATCTAAATTCTTCAGTCATGAAGTCTCTTGAGGCCTTTATGCTTTTTTCTAGAGCCACCAGTAGCTGTATAATAGTGCTTCTGAATTGGGTTTCTGACATTGAATTTTAATCCAGACTTTGCAACTCTGTGGGAGAGAGGACTGTTTCTGATTCTTTATTTTGAGGTGAGGTTTTTCCTTCTAGTCATTTTGTTCAGTGCAGAGTGGAATATTGGGGTTTTTTAAACAAAGGAATGAATCTCTAGGAAGTTCAACCTTTCATTACATTTTTTGAAAAAACTCTGAATTGGACAAAATAAGAAGGCTCTCAGACAAGCTCCTCAGAGATCTTCTGAAAGCAGTCAGTCTTAAGAAAAGGAATTTTTTTAAATTTTTTTAATTTTTATTTATTTATGATAGTCACAGAGAGAGAGAGAGAGGCAGAGACACAGGCAGAGGGAGAACCAGGCTCCATGCACCGGAGCCTGACGTGGGACTCGATCCCGGGTCTCCAGGATCGCACCCTGGGCCAAAGGCAGGCGCCAAACCGCTGCGCCACCCAGGGATCCCCAAGAAAAGGAATTTTATGAAGATTTTTAAAAATGGTAGATGAAGAAAATGTGCAGCTTCCATGCAAGGTAATGGGCCAAGAATCTCATCTAAGGCATCCCTGGGTGGCACAGCCATTTGGCACCTGTCTTTGGCCCAGGGCGTGATCCTGGAGACACGGGATCAAATCCCACGTTGGGCTCCCAGTGCATGGAGCCTTTCTCCCTCTGCCTGTGTCTCTGCCTCTCTCTCTCTCTCTCTCTATGGTACTATCATAAAAAAGAGTCTCATCTAAATCTTTCTCAGGTTTCTATCCACTCATTTAAAATAATTCTCACTTTCCACAGACCCCTTGTGACCCTCACCCAGAATGACCCCTTCCACCCCTTTTCTTATTATACTTTTTAATACTAATTATAATCATTGTTAGGTCAGAACATACTCAAACAGGTGCCATGACTCCCTGACTTTCTGACCCTGGATATGCCATCCATCACTGAAGCTCATGGTAAATCTCTCTGGGAAAGGTGGATTTCATCCAATGAAATGAATCGCCAAGGCTGGAATTTCCAACTTATATGTGAGTTACCAAATAAGACTACTCTCATTTGTTCAGGCACAGTACTTGGACAATTTAGTATTTATGCAAAAGATTAGAAAAATGTTCCCATGGGTGGAAATTGCACAAATCAGAAAGCCTGTATATCAGCCACCTTTAATTATGGCAATTGGTCACATGTTACTGATGATATAATATACGTACTACATGGTATATGGACCCGTAAAATCCTATTGGCATGAATAGTGATGGACAGTCACATTGCCCTGATTTCTTCACAGCTGGGTTTTGTGGCATGTGTCGCATTTTTAACACATTCTGGGGATAGACAAATAAAGCCGTGTGGGCATAACGGGGTGTGAGGGGTCTTAAAGAAGAACCTGTATGGCTTTCAGGTTGATTCTCATGGCTTCCAGGATATGTTCTCTTAGTCTGGTTTGGGCAAATGGGGTTCCTCAGTTTAAGGCACTTTTTCTGGACTCTTAACTTGTTCTTTGCTTGTTTGTTTGCTTTCCTGGTGGTCATAGTCCTGGTCCTTTGTCTTCTATCTGGAACCTTAATAGGCTTAAGAAAGGTTCTCCTGGGCAGCCCTGGTGGCTTGTCAGTTTAGCGCCAACTTCTGTCCAGGGAGTGATCCTGGAGACCTGGAATCCAGACCCATGACGGGCTCCCTGCATAGAGCCTGCTTCTCTGTCTGCTTGTTTCTCTCTCTCTCTCTCTCTCTCTCTCTAACAAATACATAAAAAATCTTAAAAGAAAGAAAGAAAGGTTCTTGCATAACATGAATAGTCAAGATTATCTTCAAATTCAGTTGAATATGAAGATGGATAGGGCATGTGCAGCAGCAAAGCATGGAATCTCTAGTTTTCTCTGAATGGGTCAACCCGTCACAAGTGAGAAAAGGACCAAAATGGGGGACTGTGAATGGAAGACACAAATTGGCAGTGGACTGACCACAGGAAAACTTGGAACCTGCTGTGAAGTTACCAGCAAACCGCCAAGGATACCAACAGATCATCTAGACATTCCCACTTGTAGGAAGTCAGAATAGTATCTTGAGCAAGCATCCGGGACAGACTACCAAAAAACTCTTCTCATAATTGTCCTAATTGGGGCATGATTTGTCCCTGAGACAGTCCTTGATTGTTCTATATTGGAAACAAATGACCACCAGTTAAAAGAGCCCAAACTATGACATGGGATGTCATGCAGGAAGCGTGGACAAGAAATTTTAAGCTGGGTTGCTGAGAGGTGACACCTTACTCCCATGAAACAGAGGAGAGGACCTGGAAAGATGAAGCATTAAGAAGATAGAGGAGTTGGAATTGAATAGCATGGTGGAAGGAGAGGGAGGGAGAGTCTTAGAGGGAGGATAAGAAGGTCTACCACCAGTTTTACTGCAGACTGGCCAAAAATATGTTGTATTGGGAAAAGGAGAAGTCATGATCAACGCATCAAATGCAATGAATACTAGTGTGCATGAAAGTAGAGTAACTAGTACCGAATCTTGTGTTTTAAAACGTGTAAAACAATGTTATTGTGCATTATTTATTCCTTACGCTAATATATGTGTCTCAAAACTGTACCTGAGACCTTGATTAGTCATAGAATAAACCATAGCTCAGCTTTGGACAGAATTCTGGAGGGTAGTTCAGGAGAACTGAGTAACACGTTATATGAAAACCACTCTGATGAAGTCTTCTGTTTTCTTTTCTTTTTTTTTTAAAAGATTTTATTTATTTATTCATGATAGCCACAGAGAGAGAGACAGAGAGGCAGAGACTCAGGCAGAGAGAGAAGCAGGCTCCATACAGGGATCCCGATGTGGGATTCGATCCCGGGTCTCCAGGATCGCGCCCCAGGCCAAAGGCAGGCACCAAACCGCTGTGCTACCCAGAGATCCCGAAGTCTTCTGTTTTCTAATGACTGAACTTCCAAATGCAAATGTTTGCCATTCTCCACTTCTGTAAAATTTACTTTCTGTACATATGTGTGTACGTCACATATTTTTCTTTCAGGATGACTAATAAGTGTTTTCATGTTTATCTCTCAGTCATTAATTTATTAACCAATTATCCAAGCTTCAATGCAAGTAGAAACACTGACTATTCATTGCATAGTTGAGAAACCTATCATCATATTTTCACTGTGCTTACACCTTAAGAGGGGAGGAATGTGGGAGGGTTAGCATAAAATTGAAATCCTGATAAAGTGTTTTTGGATAACGCCCAAATGTAAAAGGGACTGTGTGTTTAGTTTAAGGAAGAGTTAAGTATCCATTTGTTAGGAAAGAGCATTCAGAAGATCTTTAGGAACATAGGTCATGATCTCCAGGTCCTGAAATTGAGCCCCATGTTGGTCTCTGCATTGGCTATGGCTGCTACTCAAGATTTTCTCTTTTTCCCTCTGTGCCTCCTCTCCTCCTACTCTTTCTCTTTTTTTGTGGCTCGATAGCTCATATATTTTTATGATTAATATTTTTCGAGAGATAGAGTGCAAGTGTGGGGGGAAAGGACAGGGGAAGAGGGAGAGAAAATCTTAAGCAGGCTCCAGGCACAGCACATGGCTGTCACGACAACTGATCGACGACTGATCCCATGAACCTGAGATCATGATCTGTGGCAAAATCAAGAGCCAGAAGCTTAACCCACTGAAACATACAGGCTCTCTAAGAGCTCAATTGCTTTTTATTACAAAATAGTATTTCCTTATATGGTTTTAATTGAGGTTTGTTTTTCATTCCTTTAAAGGGGGACAGCTTTGTTTTCTCTAGTTTGGGTGATCTTTTTTTTTTTTATTTAATTTATTTATTTTTTATTTATTTATGATAGTTACAGAGAGAGAGAGAGGCAGAGACACAGGCAGAGGGAGAAGCAGGCTCCATGCACCGGGGCCCGATGTGGGATTCGATCCTGGGTCTCCAGGATCGCGCCCTGGGCCAAAGGCAGGCGCCAAACCGCTGTGCCACCCAGGGATCCCCAAGTTTGGGTGATCTTAAATAAAGCTGTATTTATTTGCAAAACAAAGTTGAATATCTTTGTTTCAGGACAGGTTTCATGGACTAACACCCTGAATCAGTTTGTATTAGGCCATTGAAAAAGAAATTTGAAATGGATGTAAGATGGTGGAGTAGAATTCTTCATGTTGGCTGGTCCCCTAAATTTAGCTACATAACTATCAAGCCAACCTGAACACCAGTGAAGTCAAGCTGAGATGTGAGCAAGAATGACTGACTCTACAAATAGAAAAGTGAAAAAAATATGCACAGTGGAGCATAGAGAAGTAAAATGGAAGGAATATATCAGAGGATAATAGGCAGAGTGTTGGATGAGCATGTGTAACTCAGCTTCAGGAGCATGAAAGAGCCCTGAAGTTCAAAATATGGACCTTAGAAATCTGCTCCCTGAGAGACTTCCCTGCCTGAAAGGGGTTCATTGGTGAAATGGTGCAGAACCTCAGGTAACTGAGTGGAGTCTCACTATTCCTGGAGACCAGAAAGACAGGGTGCCTGAGCAAACAATCTTCCCAAGTATTGGTTCAGGGAAATGGGTTTAGATCAGCAAGCCTGGGAGAATGCTTGGCTTGAGGTACCATCAACATGATCTCAGCCAGGCCAGCTGACTGCAGTCCATGTTGGGTCCATACATGTACTGGAATACACCCCCCCACTTTCCTCTGGGAGAGGCACAGTGGGTGACCGTTGGACAGGTTGAATGTTCAGCTTGCGGGGGACTAGCAATGACAGAAATGGACAAATGTCCATTTCCTCCAGGAAGAGGGGGTGGGAGCAAGAGCGGCAAAGACTCAGCCTGAAGAAACCTAGACATTTCATATTTCTGTGTCCCCTATGATCTCTAGGGGGGAACTGGAGTAGGTGGGCACCATTGGAGTCTGCAGATTTGTCAATCACCATATCACTCATCTCCAGGGCTGGGGATCGAAGTGTGGTCTTTTTTCCTCTCACCCCCAAAAGAGGCATGAAAGGTTTCAGGGAACAAAACGCTCACAGATCAATCAGCCTACAGAAAGCATGGTCCCCTGACAAGGTGGGTGCAACACCACCCAGGCACAGACCCTTGAGAATCTGTGCAGCAGGACCTTCCTGGGAAGATCGCCTGGAAGAACAGGTGACCAGCACATTTCCTGACCAAACAGAACTGGAACCTCCAGCACTGGGGCAACATAACATACCAACTCAAGGTTTTTCTTTTATGATTTGTTTTCCTTTATAGATAAAATTGTCTTCTATTTTTTTGTTTATTCCCGTCTAATGTAGTTTTTTGTTTTATCAACTCTTCTTTTTTACATTTTAATGACACATTTTAATATTATGTAAGAAGTGAACAGAGCATAGGAACAGATGTTTCTGTAATGCGGACTTACACATGGCCAAAAGAGTGACACCCTCTGACACTGATGATGGGAATGAGACATGGAACAGCCACTCTGAAAAACAGTGTGGAGGGTCCTCAGGAAGATTCTGATACAAAGTGATTCCTGTCAAATACCTCCCGTGTCTCCCCAGATACACCCTCGTCTAGACAACAGAAGTTGGTGGCTGGCTGTGCAGCTGCATTCACTTTGAAAGGAACATGATGTCACATGTTTTCATGGTGATGAGAAGTATACCTCTGCCTTTCTTACCAACTGTCACTCTGAGCTGAATAGTTCAAATGTGACATTGAGTGAGTTCTCAACTCTCTACCTAGTGTATTTGAAGATGGGAAATTTCAATTGTTGCTGCTGAGAAGGTATGTTCCTAAAGATCTTCTGAATGCTCTTTCCTAACAAATGGATACTTAACTCTTCCTTAAACTAAACACACAGTCCCTTTTACATTTGGGCGTTATCCAAAAACACTTTATCAGGATTTCAATTTTATGCTAACCCTCCCACATTCCTCCCCTCTTAAGGTGTAAGCACAGTGAAAATATGATGATAGGTTTCTCAACTATGCAATGAATAGTCAGTGTTTCTACTTGCATTGAAGCTTGGATAATTGGTTAATAAATTAATGACTGAGAGATAAACATGAAAACACTTATTAGTCATCCTGAAAGAAAAATATGTGACGTACACACATATGTACAGAAAGTAAATTTTACAGAAGTGGAGAATGGCAAACATTTGCATTTGGAAGTTCAGTCATTAGAAAACAGAAGACTTCGGGATCTCTGGGTAGCACAGCGGTTTGGTGCCTGCCTTTGGCCTGGGGCGCGATCCTGGAGACCCGGGATCGAATCCCACATCGGGATCCCTGTATGGAGCCTGCTTCTCTCTCTGCCTGAGTCTCTGCCTCTCTGTCTCTCTCTCTGTGGCTATCATGAATAAATAAATAAAATCTTTTAAAAAAAAAAGAAAAGAAAACAGAAGACTTCATCAGAGTGGTTTTCATATAACGTGTTACTCAGTTCTCCTGAACTACCCTCCAGAATTCTGTCCAAAGCTGAGCTATGGTTTATTCTATGACTAATCAAGGTCTCAGGTACAGTTTTGAGACACATATATTAGCGTAAGGAATAAATAATGCACAATAACATTGTTTTACACGTTTTAAAACACAAGATTCGGTACTAGTTACTCTACTTTCATGCACACTAGTATTCATTGCATTTGATGCGTTGATCATGACTTCTCCTTTTCCCAATACAACATATTTTTGGCCAGTCTGCAGTAAAACTGGTGGTAGACCTTCTTATCCTCCCTCTAAGACTCTCCCTCCCTCTCCTTCCACCATGCTATTCAATTCCAACTCCTCTATCTTCTTAATGCTTCATCTTTCCAGGTCCTCTCCTCTGTTTCATGGGAGTAAGGTGTCACCTCTCAGCAACCCAGCTTAAAATTTCTTGTCCACGCTTCCTGCATGACATCCCATGTCATAGTTTGGGCTCTTTTAACTGGTGGTCATTTGTTTCCAATATAGAACAATCAAGGACTGTCTCAGGGACAAATCATGCCCCAATTAGGACAATTATGAGAAGAGTTTTTTGGTAGTCTGTCCCGGATGCTTGCTCAAGATACTATTCTGACTTCCTACAAGTGGGAATGTCTAGATGATCTGTTGGTATCCTTGGCGGTTTGCTGGTAACTTCACAGCAGGTTCCAAGTTTTCCTGTGGTCAGTCCACTGCCAATTTGTGTCTTCCATTCACAGTCCCCCATTTTGGTCCTTTTCTCACTTGTGACGGGTTGACCCATTCAGAGAAAACTAGAGATTCCATG
Source organism: Canis aureus (assembly GCF_053574225.1). NCBI lineage: Eukaryota > Metazoa > Chordata > Mammalia > Carnivora > Canidae > Canis > Canis aureus. Next base: position 868,357 of record NC_135650.1, on the reverse strand, counting down.
CTTTGCTGCTGCACATGCCCTATCCATCTTCATATTCAACTGAATTTGAAGATAATCTTGACTATTCATGTTATGCAAGAACCTTTCTTTCTTTCTTTTAAGATTTTTTATGTATTTGTTAGAGAGAGAGAGAGAGAGAGAGAGAAACAAGCAGACAGAGAAGCAGGCTCTATGCAGGGAGCCCGTCATGGGTCTGGATTCCAGGTCTCCAGGATCACTCCCTGGACAGAAGTTGGCGCTAAACTGACAAGCCACCAGGGCTGCCCAGGAGAACCTTTCTTAAGCCTATTAAGGTTCCAGATAGAAGACAAAGGACCAGGACTATGACCACCAGGAAAGCAAACAAACAAGCAAAGAACAAGTTAAGAGTCCAGAAAAAAGTGCCTTAAACTGAGGAACCCCATTTGCCCAAACCAGACTAAGAGAACATATCCTGGAAGCCATGAGAATCAACCTGAAAGCCATACAGGTTCTTCTTTAAGACCCCTCACACCCCGTTATGCCCACACGGCTTTATTTGTCTATCCCCAGAATGTGTTAAAAATGCGACACATGCCACAAAACCCAGCTGTGAAGAAATCAGGGCAATGTGACTGTCCATCACTATTCATGCCAATAGGATTTTACGGGTCCATATACCATGTAGTACGTATATTATATCATCAGTAACATGTGACCAATTGCCATAATTAAAGGTGGCTGATATACAGGCTTTCTGATTTGTGCAATTTCCACCCATGGGAACATTTTTCTAATCTTTTGCATAAATACTAAATTGTCCAAGTACTGTGCCTGAACAAATGAGAGTAGTCTTATTTGGTAACTCACATATAAGTTGGAAATTCCAGCCTTGGCGATTCATTTCATTGGATGAAATCCACCTTTCCCAGAGAGATTTACCATGAGCTTCAGTGATGGATGGCATATCCAGGGTCAGAAAGTCAGGGAGTCATGGCACCTGTTTGAGTATGTTCTGACCTAACAATGATTATAATTAGTATTAAAAAGTATAATAAGAAAAGGGGTGGAAGGGGTCATTCTGGGTGAGGGTCACAAGGGGTCTGTGGAAAGTGAGAATTATTTTAAATGAGTGGATAGAAACCTGAGAAAGATTTAGATGAGACTCTTTTTTATGATAGTACCATAGAGAGAGAGAGAGAGAGAGGCAGAGACACAGGCAGAGGGAGAAAGGCTCCATGCACTGGGAGCCCAACGTGGGATTTGATCCCGTGTCTCCAGGATCACGCCCTGGGCCAAAGACAGGTGCCAAATGGCTGTGCCACCCAGGGATGCCTTAGATGAGATTCTTGGCCCATTACCTTGCATGGAAGCTGCACATTTTCTTCATCTACCATTTTTAAAAATCTTCATAAAATTCCTTTTCTTGGGGATCCCTGGGTGGCGCAGCGGTTTGGCGCCTGCCTTTGGCCCAGGGTGCGATCCTGGAGACCCGGGATCGAGTCCCACGTCAGGCTCCGGTGCATGGAGCCTGGTTCTCCCTCTGCCTGTGTCTCTGCCTCTCTCTCTCTCTCTGTGACTATCATAAATAAATAAAAATTAAAAAAATTTAAAAAAATTCCTTTTCTTAAGACTGACTGCTTTCAGAAGATCTCTGAGGAGCTTGTCTGAGAGCCTTCTTATTTTGTCCAATTCAGAGTTTTTTCAAAAAATGTAATGAAAGGTTGAACTTCCTAGAGATTCATTCCTTTGTTTAAAAAACCCCAATATTCCACTCTGCACTGAACAAAATGACTAGAAGGAAAACCTCACCTCAAAATAAAGAATCAGAAACAGTCCTCTCTCCCACAGAGTTGCAAAGTCTGGATTAAAATTCAATGTCAGAAACCCAATTCAGAAGCACTATTATACAGCTACTGGTGGCTCTAGAAAAAAGCATAAAGGCCTCAAGAGACTTCATGACTGAAGAATTTAGATCTAATCAGGCAGAAATTAAAAATCATTTGAATGAGATGCAATCCAAACTAGAAGTGCTAAGGATGAGGTTTAACGACGTGGAAGAAGGAGTGAGTGACATAGAAGACAAGTTGATGGCAAAGAGGGAAACTGAGGAAAAAAAAGACAAACAATTAAAGGACCATCAGGATAGATTAAGGGAAATAAACGACAGCCTGAGGAAGAAAAAACTACATTTAATTGGGGTTCCTGAGGGCGCCGAAAGGGCCAGAGGGCCAGAATATGTATTTGAACAAACCATAGCTGAAAACTTTTCTAATCTGGGAAGGGAAACAGGCATTCATATCCAGGAAATAGAGAGATCTCCCCCTAAAATCAATAAAAACCGTTCAGAACCACGACGTTTAATAGTTAAGCTTGCAAATTCCAAAGATAAAGAGAAGATCCTTAAAGCAACAAGAGACAAGAAATCCCTGATTTTTATGAGGAGGAGTATTAGGGTAACAGCAGATCTCTGCACAGAGACCTTGCAGGCCAGAAACGGTTGGAAGGATATATTCAGGGTCCTAAATGAGAAGAACATGCAACCAAGAATACTTTATCCAGCAAGGCTCTCATTCAAAATGGAAGGAGAGATAAAGAGCTTCCAAGACAGGCAGGAACTGAAAGAATATGTGACCTTAAAACCAGCTCTGCAAGAAATTTTAAGGGGAACTCTTAAAATTCCCCTTTAAGAAGAAATCCAATGGAGCAATCCACAAAAACAAGGACTGAATCGATATCATGATGACACTAAACTCATATCTTTCAATAGTAACTCTGAACGTGAACAGGCTTAATGACCCCATCAAAAGACACAGGGTTTCAGACTGGATAAAAAGTAGGACCCATCTGTTTTCTGTCCACAAGAGACTCATTTTAGACAGAAGGACACCTACAACCTGAAAATAAAGGTTGGAGAATCATGTAGCATTCAAATGGTCCTCAAAAGAAAGCAGGGGTAGCCATCCTTATATCAGGTAAACTAAAATTTACCCCGAAGACTGCAGTGAGAGATGAAGAGGGACACTATATCATACTTAAAGGATCTATCCAACAAGAGGACTTAACAATCCTCAATATATATGCCCCAGATGTGGGAGCTGCCAAATATTTAAATCAATTAATAACCAAGTGAAGAAATACTTAGATAATAATACACTTATACTTGGTGACTTCAATCTAAATCTTTCTATACTTGATAGGTCTTCTAAGCACAACATCTCCAAAGAAACGAGAGCTTTAAATGATACACTGGACCAGATGGAGTTCACAGATATCTACAGAACTTTACATCCAAACTCAACTGAATACACAGTCTTCTCAAGTGCCCATGGAACAAATTATTTTAAGATTTGTGTGGAATGAGAAAAGACGCCGAATACCCAGGGGAATTCTATTTTATTTTTTAAATTTTTTATAATAAATTTATTTTTTATTGGTGTTCAATTTACCAACATACAGAATAACACCAAGTGCTCATCCTGTCAAGTGCCCCCTCAGTGCCCATCACCAATTCACCCACACCGCCCTCCTCCCCTTCCACCACACCTACTTCTTTTCCCAGAGTTAGGAGGTTTTATGTTCTGTCTCTAGCCAGGGGAATTTTAAAACAGAAAGCCATATCTGGGGACATCACAATGCCAGATTTCACGTTGTACTACAAAGCTGTGGTCATCAAGACAGTGTAGTACTCGCACAAAAACACATAGATCAATGGAACAGAATAGAGAGTCCAGAAGTGGACCCTCAACTTTATGGTCAACTAATATTTGATGAAGGAGGAAAGACTATCCATTGGAAGAAGGACAGTCTCTTCATTCAATGGTCCTGGGAAAATTGGACATACACGTGCAGAGGAATGAAACTAGACCACTGTCTTGCACCAGACACAAAGATAAACTCAAAATGGATGAAAGATCTAAATGTGAGACAAGAGTCCATCAAAATCCTAGAGGAGAACACAGTCAACACCCTTTTTGAACTCAGCCACAGTAACTTCTTGCAAGATACATCCACGAAGGCAAAAGAAACAAAAGCAAAATGAACTATTGGGACTTCATCAAGATGAGAAGATTTTGCACAGCAAAGGTTACAGTCAACAAAACTAAAAGACAACCTACAGAATGGGAGAAGATATTTGCAAATGACCTATCAGATAAAGGGTTAGTTTCCAAGATCTATAAAGAACTTATTAAACTCAACATCAAAGAAACAAACAATCCAATCATGAAAAGGGCAAAAGACATGAAGAGAAATCTCACAGAGGAAGACATAGACATGGCCAACACGCACATGAGAAAAAGCTCTGCATCACCTGCCATCAGGGAAATACAAATCAAAACCACAATGAGATACCACCTCACACCAGTGAGAATGGGGAAAATTAACAAGGCAGGAAACCACAAATGTTGGAGAGGATGTGGAGAAAAGGGAACCCTCTTACACTGTTGGTGGGAATGTGAACTGGTGCAGCCACTCTGGAAAACTGTGTGGAGGTTCCTCAAAGAGTTAAAAATAGATCTGCCCAACGACCCAGCAACTGCACTGCTGGGGATTTACCCCAAAGAAGCAGGTGCAATGAAACCCCGGGACACCTGCACCCCGATGTTTCTAGCAGCAATGTCCACAATAGCCAAACTGTGGAAGGAGCCTCAGTGTCCATCGAAAGATGAATGGATAAAGAAGATGTGGTTTATGTATAGAATGGAATATTAATATTACTCAGGCATTCGAAATGGCAAATACCCACCATTTGCTTCAATGTGGATGGAACTGGAGGGTATTATGCTGAGTCAAGTAAGTCAATCAGAGAAGGAAAAACATTATGTGTTCTCATTCATTTGGAGAATATAAGTAATCTTGAAAGGGAATATAAGGGAAGGGAGAAGAAATGTGTGGGAAATATCAGAAAGGGAGACAGAACATAAAGACTCCTAACTCTGGGAAACAAACTAGGGGTGGTGGAAGGGGAGGAGGGTGGGGGTGGTGGTGAATGGGTGATGGGCACTGAGGGGGGAACTTGATGGGATGAGCACTGGGTGTTATTCTGTATGTTGGCAATTTGAACACCAATAAAAAATAAATTTATTATAAGAAAAATTAAAAAAAATTTCTGATCCCTATACATACATTTATTCATTCAATGCTCATCAAACACATGTGTGATGTTTTTTGGCTCTCCCTCCTCCCCAGGTGGAGAAACAGACTCATAGTGATGAGGTTCATGAGCTCTGCATTAAGGAGCTAGGATACGAATCCAAGCTTGTAGTCAGAAATGTCATACTCTTATTACGCTTCAGTGATTGCTCAGGCATGGCATCATTGGTTATCGTGCAAAGGAGCTTTAGTGTCTGAGTCTATGTCAGGAACGACCTTTCCCTAGGGAAATCCCAACACTGTCTACCATTATGAGGTCATCTCAATGGTTACATACCCAGAGAAGCTCTTGAGCCGTAGTGGTACGGTAGTGGAACTTGCCATAGTGACTAACAGGAAAAGGACACAGAAACCTGGTCAGTTCGGAGTCATAATTCTGGTCAGTTCAAAGCATGGTTATGGTCAGCTTAAAGTTATGATAGTGGTCAATTCAAAGCCATCATTATGGTCGGTTTGCAGATTCTGAGGTTTTGGAAGCTCCATTGGATAACCTGGTTGAAGTGTGTCAATACTGAACTGTTCTCAGCAAGTGACCTCGATCTGCTCAGACAGTTTCTTTCATGGTATGTGCTGGCATTATCTGTATGGTGAGCACTAGTAGTGCTGAAATCCCGTGAGCCTACCCCTGTGACAATGAAAGTCAGAAAGTCAGCTTGGTATCCACCACCCTCATTGCTATTCGCTTGTACAGCTAAATTCAGAGCTGATCAGTGCCAGGCCAGTGTCATGGCATGTTCTGAAGTCAGGGCATGGCACAAATATACTAAGAATTGGAAGCAGTGAGGAAGCCCGGGTGGTTCAACAGTTTAGCACCGCCTTCAGCCCAGGGCCTGATCCTGGAGACCCGGAATCGTGTCCCACATTGGGCTCCCTGCATGGGGCCTGCTTCTCCCTCTGCCTCTGTCTCTGCCTCTGTCTCGATCCCTCTCTGTGTCTCTCATGAATAAATAAATAAAATCTTTTAAAAAAAGAATGGGAGGCAGAGTGGAGAGGGCTCCGCTGGCTCATTAGTGGAGAAAGTGTCTCTTGATCTAGAGTCATATGTCTAATCTATGTTGGGCATGGAGACTTCTTAGAGAAAAAAAAAGTTGGACACATGTGGTGATAATGTAACACATTCACCCTGAGGCCTAAAACATGCTTAAATGTCATGAATTCACAATAACTCTTCATCATGTTTGGTCAGTTGAAGAGAAGGTACTTCTTGGCAGATCCCTCATGGGACAGTATGTTTGGAAAGTCCTGAGTTCTGAGTTAACTTTGGAGCAGCCCACTTGTAACTGAGAGTGGTCTACTGCTGCCCAGGAAGGCCTCATATGACACACCTGGCAGCGTGAACATGAGGATAGGATGACCACAGTTGGGCTTCCCATTACCATTCCAGAGCTTGACTTGTGGAACTTGTCACTGCTTTGTGTTTGGGTCACACAGGATTGAAACAGGTGAAGGATGACTGAGATAGGATGTGAACCTTACTCTTGACTCAGGCAGTCTCCAGGTTATCAAATGTCATGCAAAGGGAACTTAGGGCAGGAGGATTTGAGAAAGAGCCTGAGGCAGCTGTTCATTCAGGAGTGCAGAGCACGATCTTTGGGACCCTAGGCAGGTCTCAGGTGTTCAGGGACCCCTCTCCACAGGGATCCAACTCAGATCCTGTCCCAGACATCTTGCTCCTCAGTTTTGTAACTCTTGGCAAGTCATCAACACTATTCCTCCTGCTCTCAATGACTGTTTTGTTCTGTCTTTGTATATTGTCTCACCTAAAGAAAGGTATGTCCCCACACACTGTCTGTGAGCGATTTTCTTGTTGTTCTTTGACAGTAAGTGCATTTGATGTCAGCTAATCTCTTCCTGATTTTCAAGCATATAATACAGTGTTATTTATCACAGGCTCTTGGTTGCAGATAGGATTCCAGGTACACTGAATTTGTATCATTGAAGATTTGTACCCAAACTGCAACGTCTCCCACTTTGTCCCTCCTTCTAGCTCCTAGTAAATTCTCTGATGCTGTGTGTTGACTATTCTAGGTTCCATATATATGTGTGTCATCATGCAGTATTTGTCTTACACTGTCTGCTTATTTCTCTTAACATAATGGCCCCCTGGGCCATGCATGTCATCACAGTTGTGGAGATTTCCTTCCCCTTAAAGTGGGATAATGTTTCATTGTAGAGATAGACTAATGCTTTTATCCTTTCTTCATCAATGGATGTAAATTCCTGACATTATTTCTTGGGTGTTGTGAGTGTGCTGATCATGCACAGATATCTCTGTGAAATTCATATTTCAACTATTTGTGACCTATTTGCCATAACTCAGATTGCTAGATTGTACGACAGATCTTTTTAAGTATTGGGGGGCAGGGGGAACTCCAGATTGTTTTTCCCATCGTGACTTTATCAGCTTAGATTCTCGGTTGGGTATTTTAAGAATATGGCTTCTCCAAGGCCTTTCTGTACCCCACTCTGATTCAGGCTTTTCTACAAGAAAAATGACCAGTTATGGAATCAAATTTTGAACTGTGATAATGTTATCACTCATTTTGGATTGTCTCCTAACAACAGGATGTCAACAGCTCTTTCTATGGTCATCCATTTCCCAGGATCTACAGCCAAAAACCCAAAACAAAAACTAATTATGAAACCAGCTGGGTGGGGATCCCTGGGTGGCGCAGCAGTTTGGCGCCTGCCTTTGGCCCAGGGCGCGATCTTGGAGACCCGGGATCGAATCCCACATCGGGCTCTCAGTGCATGGAGCCTGCTTCTCCCTCTGCCTGTGTCTCTGCCTCTCTCTCTCTCTGTGACTATCATAAATAAATAAAAATTAAAAATAAATAAATAAATAAAAGAAACCAGCTGGGTACACATGAACTGAAAAGTGAGCAAAAATATTTTTAAGTTTTCAGAAACAGAAAAAGTCACCCATCAAAGAGTCAAAGGAAGGGAACTTGAAAATTCATTCTTTAAATTGCGTCAAGAAATATCATTGTAGGGGCACCTGGGTGTTTCTGTCAGCTAAGTTTCTATTTCCTGGTTTTCAGCTCTGGTCATAATCTCAAGGTCATCAGACCCACCTATATTCAGCATGGAGCCTGCTTACTATCCTCCCTTCCTTTCCGTCTGCCCCTCTCCTCCTTACATTTTCTCTCTTGTTCTGTCTACAAAAGAAGAATCATTATTCAATTTTTCTCAGGGTGCCATACTAAAGACAAATATACTAAGCCATTTATTTATGTTTCATGTGTGAAAATCTTAATTTAAATGGTCAGTCATCAGTTTATGACCTAATTGTAAAATGGCATTCAGAACTCTAATTTGGTCAGACTTAATGGTACACATTGTGAAGCTAACATTTGGATACATTAGTCCATGTTAAATATTAGCAGATAAAACTCTCATTATGTTTTAATAAATAGACCATGTTACTGACATTGGGATTAGGTTGATGTCATAATGCAGCATATAATATAAAAATTACCCTCTCACCCTATCCTTTGGCACAGAACCTCCACAAATGTTCACACCTACATCAGTGTGGAACACTTATCACAAAGAACAAACCAGTGTAGAGATATTATCATCATTAACGTTGACCACTTATATTGAGGATGCTCTGCATCAGGGTGTGTTTTGACATATGCATAAGATTATGTAGCCCAGGACCCTGAGAACATGACCCAAGCCAAAGGGAGATGCTCAACCAAAGGAACCACCCTCATGACCATATTGTTACTACTTTAAATTCGGGTCAAGATGGCCCACAAGGTTACATTAGTTTAGGTGTATCACATATGACCGACACTTATTTTCAGTGGAACTGAGCTCACCCCAAGCATAGATATGATGTATCCCCATAGAGTGCCATTACCATTCCATTGATCATATTCCCCATGTTGTACCATTCATCCTATGTCTTTTTTAATGGATATGTGGAAGCCTGTTCCCTCTGCTCTTCTTCACAAATATGGCTATTTGTAAGCAGTATATATTCAGTATTAAATCTCTCCCATAACGGATGATTTTTGTAGCAACAGAGTAGGGAATAAATACAATAGAGTAGTATACTAAATACAATAGATTGAACAATTGTGCAACGTTGTCCAAGGCCTCCAAAAGACGTTTAAAATCAACTACAAAACCGGACAAAAGAGATGACAACATATGTGGATCTGCAGAGGCAGAAATGGTTTGGAAGACCACAAGAAGTTAAGAAGCCCACATTCTTCTGGGCTTCACAAAAAGCTCTGTGAGCGAGGGCCCTCATCATTACAATCAATGTGCACTTCAGTTCTCTTTTACATTGATTATTTCAGGTTACTTAAAGTTGGCATTGCCTTTTTAAAAAGTTTTATTTATTTATTTCAGAGAGATACATCAAAAGAGAGCATACGCAAGGGAGAAGGACAGAGGGAAGGGGAGAAACACAACCCCACAGAGTGCCCAAAGAGGAGATGGATCCCAGACCCTGGGACCTTGGCCTGAGCTGAAGGTTTTTCCTCATCCAAAAATGATGGCCTAGCAGTAGCTCCTTTTTGCTTATTACTCAGTCATTATCAACCCGTCTTCCCCTGGATCCATATAAACACTGATCTCACTGAGCACCACCACCAATGCACTGATTGTTATTCTGCGTCTCCTTAGATATGGTCATGGCCTCTTCTTAAAAATATTTTATTTTTTTACTCATGAGAAACACACACACACACACACACACACACACACACAGGCAGACACAGGGGCAGAGGTAGAAGCAAGCCCCACGCAAGGAGCCCAATATGAAACTTGATGCCGGGACTCCAGGATGACGCTCTGGGTCAAAGGCAGGTGCCAAACTTCTGAACACCTAGGAATCCCTGAAGTCTACTATTTTGATGAAGGTCAGCTCTGTATTGTGCTATAGTATGGGTTTTGACAAATGTATAATATCATGCATGCACCATGTACAGTGTAGCTCCACTGCTTTCAATTCCCATGATTCAACTATTAATACTTTTGCATTTTTCATAGAAATAAATACTAGCAACCATTGAGATTTTGTCATCTGTATAACTTTCCTTTTTTCAGAATCGGAGCCATAGAACGTGTCACTGATTTGGACTTCCTTACTTTTTTCACTATTAACACTTCAATTAAGTTTTATCAATGTCCTTTTTGTGGCTTGATGAGTCACTTATTTTTGTTACTCATATTATTTTAGAGAGAAAGAGTACACGTATGGGGGGATAGGCAGAGGAAGTGGAAGGGAGAATCTTAAACAGGCTCCAGGCATATTACATGTCTATCACGTGGCTTGATCTCATGAACCTGAGTTCGTGATCTGTGGCAAAATCAAGTGTCAGAAGCTTAACCCACTGAAATATACAGGCTCCCCATAGCATTAACCACCTTTTTTGGGGGGTCAACCGCTTTTTAATAAAAAATATTATTTCCTTGTAAGTTTTGAATTGAAGTTGTTTTTCATTTATTTAAAGAGGGACAGCTTAGTTGTCTCTAGTTTGGACCTTCCTAAACAAGGCTGACTTTATCTTGAAAACAAACTTGAGTTTCTTGGGGGAAGACAGGTTTCATGGACTAACCATCTGTATCAGTTTGGATTTAGGCCCATTACAAAACAAATTTCAGGTGGATGGGAGATGATGAAGTAGAGGTCCTCATGTCAGCTGGTCCCTCAATTTAGCTACATAACTATCAAGCCATCCTAAACACCAATGAAACCAAGCTGAAATCTGAACAATAATGGCTGACTCTACAAATCAAAAAGTGAAATTTTTTTGCATGTTGGAGTGTAGAGAAGTAAAACGGAAGGGATATATGGAGGATAATGGGCAGGGTGAGGATGAGAGCATGGGTAAGACAGCAGCAGGAAGTGAAAGAGCCTTGAACTTCAAAATCTGGACCTTCTGGACGCTCTGCTCCTCAAGACACTTCCCTGGCTGAAAGGGGCTCATTGGTGAAAAGGTGCAGAACCACAGGTAAGTGAGTGGGGTCTCTCTATTCCAGGAGGCCAGAAAGTACCTGGGTACCTGAGCCAACAGAGCTCCCAGGTATTGGTTCAGAGAAATGGGTTTATATCAGCAATCTGGGGAGTATGTTCAGCTTGTTGTGCCATCAACCACAATCCCGGCCCGGCCAGGTGACTGCAGTCCATGTTGGGTCCATACAAGGTAATGCATTACAGCCTCCAGCTTCATCTAGGACAGACAGAGTGTGTCAGCATTGGACAGGTTGAACGTTTTCCATGCATGAGGCCAGCATTGACAGGGAGGGACAAATCTCCTTTTCCTCCAGGAAGATGGGGTGACAGCAAGAGCAGAAAAGACTCTGAGGAAACCTAAACATTGCACAGTTCAGTGTCCCCTCAGGTACTCTAGGGGAGAATTGGAGTAGGTAGGCACCATTGGAGTCTGCAGATTTGCCAATCATCACATCACTCATCTTTAGGACTGGAGATCAGGGTGCAGTCTTTTCTCCACTCACCCAAAAAAGAGGCATGAAGGGTTTCAGGGAACAAAACGCTCACAGAGCAAAACAGCTTACAGTGATCCTGGCACCCTGACAAGGTCGGTGCAACACCACCCAGGGAGAGACCCCTGAGAATCTGTCCAGCAGGCCCTTCCTGGGAGGATCACCTGGAACAATGTTGACCCACACAATTCCTGACCAAACAGAACTGAAACTCCAGCACTGGGGGAACATAACATAGCAACTCATAGTTTACCTTTTATGATTCATCTTTCTTTCAAAGTAAAATTTTCCTCTACTTTTTCGTTTATGCCCATCTTACCTAGTTTCTTGTTTTATCAACTCTTCTTTTTGAAATCTTTTCTCTTTTACATTTAAATTTTAATGGCATATTTTAATATCACTTGAGAATGGGCAGAGCATAGGAGCAGATATTTCTCTAAAGAGGACGTACAAATTGCCAAAAGGCACGTGAAAGAATGCTCCCAATTACGTGTAAACAGGAAAATACAAATCAAAACCACAATGAGATACACATTACAGTGAAATGAGGTGAAAAAGGCTCAATTTAAGAACTAACGTTAGTAAGGACGTGGGACAAAGGGAACCCTCTGACACTGATGATGGGAGTGAAACTTAGAACAGCCATTTTGGAAAACTGTGGAGCATCCTCAGGAATCTTGAAACAGAGTTTCTGATACAAAGTGTTTCCTCTCAAATACCACCATTGTCTCCAGAGATACACTCCCGTCTAGACAGCAGAAGTTGGTTGCTGTGCAGCTGCACTCACTTTGAAGGGACTCTGATGTCACACGTTGCCATTGTGATGAGAAGTATACCTCTGCTTTTCTTCCCAACTGTCACTCTTTGAGCTGAGAATTTCAAGTTGATATTGAGTGATTTCTCAGCTCTCTACCTGGTGTCTTTGACGATGGGCAAACTCAATTGTTGCTGCTACAAAGGTATGTTCCTAAAGATCTTCTGAATGCTCTTTGCTACCAACCGGATAGTTAACTCTTTCTCAATCTACTTTTCTCATTGTTTGTTTTTTGTTGTTGTTGTTGTTGTTGTTGTTGTTGTTCGTTCGTTCGTTCATTTGTTTGTTTGCTTGTTTTCTCATTGTTTAAAGTTTCTTCTCCTCAAATTGCCATGCGGAATTACACCTATATGTTTTTATTTGTTCTAATCCTCCATTCCTATTTTTTGTTATTCTACCTAACTAGCTACCTTGAATAGTGTGCCTCCATTTCAAAAAAAATGTCTTACTCCCTGTTATATCCTACAGCTTTCATTTGTCATCATAAAGGTCCTCACTGGGGGAAGTATGGCCAAGTTTATTTTCAGATTTTGTTATTGTCCAAAATTATATATTCAAAGTATTCATTTCAGAAATTAAGCATGAATCTAGAAAGGTTGATATGGATAGTATTTGTCATTGGTTTTTCAATGGTTCACAGTGTCTTCCTAACCATTATTCCCAAAATGGGAATGCAGTTCAGTATTTGCAAGGACATGTTGCTACATTCATCTGAATGGTTTCCCAAAAATGACCCTGTGAATATGAGTGTCTATGTTTCCGTTTATGTCCCCAAACACACATTTACTTTTACACTTTGGGTGTTTTCCAAAATTACATTTTATAGAGATATCAATTTTATGCTAACCCTCACCCATTCCTTCCTTCATAATATGTAAGCATGGTGTAAATATGATATTTTTCTCAATTATGCAGCAAACAGCCAGTCTTTTTACTTGCATTGAAGCATGGGTAATTGGTTAATGAATCAATGACAGAGATAACCATGTAAATGCTTATTAGACATACTCAAAGAAAAAGAGGTGATGTACACACATGAGTAGAGAAAGTAAATTTTACAGAAGTGGAGAATGGCAAGCTTTTGCTTTTGAAATAATTTATTTTTTTTAATTTTTTTATTTATTTATGATAGTCACAGAGAGAGAGAGAGGCAGAGACACGGGCAGAGGGAGAAGCAGGCTCCATGCACCGGGAGCCCAACGTGGGATTCGATCCCGGGTCTCCAGGATCGCACCCTGGGCCAAAGGCAGGCGCCAAACTGCTGCGCCACCCAGGGATCCCAAGCTTTTGCTTTTTTAAAGTCACTAGAAAACAGAAGGAGACTTCATTACAGTAGTTTTCATTTTTAAGATTGTATTCATTTATTCATGAGAGAGAGAGAGAGAGAGGAAGAGACACAGGCAGAGGGAGAAGCAGGCCCCACGCAGGGAGCCCAATGTGGGACTCAATCCCTAATCCCCAGGATCATGTCCTGGGCTGAAGGCGGTGCTAAACCACTGAGCCACTGGCTGCCCCAGTGGTTTACATAAAACGTGTTTCTCATTTCTCCCTACCTGCCCTCCAGAACTCTGTCCAAAAGGAAGGCCACAGTTTGTCCTAGGACATGCTAAGGTTTTAGAAGCCGTTTTGAGGCATGTACATTTGTGTGAGGAATAAATAATGCACAATGACATGGTTTCACACGTTTTAAAATCCAGGAGGTGATACGAGTTTCTCTACTTTCCTAAACACTGCTATTCATCTCACTTGATGTGCTGACCATGACTCAGGAATTGGAGCATTTTACAGGGCAGTCATGTAACTTTTTTTATCAAGGGTCTGAAGAGTATATAGGGAAAGAAGCAAATAGCTTTTTTTTTTTTTAACAGGGTCTCTAATTCTGTCAATACTAAATTGTGTTGAGGTGAAATACTTATATTTAGGCAAAGCTGGTTTGTGTTACAAGGCAATAGACTGAGAAGTCAGATTCCCATGTTTCAATCAGCTCTGGAACTTATGAAATATGAGATCTCAGACAGGATATTTAGCTTCTACTTAACCTTCCTATCACTATCCATACATTTATACAGTCAATGCTCATCAAACACATATGTGATGTTTTGTTGACTCTCCCTCCTCCTCAGGTGGAGAAAAGAGGCACAGTGATGAGGTTCATGAACTCCGAATTAAGAAGTCAGGATATGATTCCAACTTGTAGTCCCAAATCTCAGACTCTAATTACTGAACTAAACTGCAATGATTACTCAGGCATGGGGTCTTTTTTTTACTGTGCAAAGGAGCTTTAGCATCTGTGTTTATGTCAGGAACTACATAATGTCTACCATTATGAGGTCATCTCAGTGGTTACATACCCTGGGATTCTCTTGAGCCCTAGTGGTAGGGATCTTGCCATACTCACTAATGGGAAAAGGACACAGAAGTCTGGTAAGTTCTGAGTCATACTCTGGTCCATTCAGAGCATGATTATAGTCAACTTAAAGCTATGATAGTGGTCAATTCAAAGCCATTATTATGGTTGGTTTGAGATTCTGAGCGTTTGGAGGCACCATTAGATAACCTGCTTGAAGTCTGTGAGTACAGAGCTGTACGTCAGCAAGTGACCTCGTTCTGGTCAGTATAGAAGAGTTTATTTCATGGTATGTGATGGCATTATCTGTATGGCGGGCATGCTTAATGCTGGACCCCTTTGAGTCTACCCCTGGGACAATGAAATATCAGAATCAAGGGTCACATTACGGTTAGCTTGGTATCCACCACTGCCTCATTACCATTCGCTTGTGCAGCTGAGATACAGAGGTGATCATTGTCTGGCCAATCAGTGTCATGACATGGTCTGACTTCAGGACATGGCACAAATATAATAAGAATTGGAAGCAGAGTGGCGAGTGCCAGGATGGTTCATTGATGAAGAATGTGACCCTTGATCTAGCGTCAGGTGTCTAGTCTATGTTGGGCATTGAGTCTTAAGGGAAAAAAATGTATGAGGCACAAGTGTTAATATATATGATAACAGATTAACCCTGAGGCCTAAAACATGCTTAAATGTCATGAATTCACAATAACTGTTCAACACGTTTGGTCAGTAGAAGAGAAGCGTTTCTTACCAGAGCCCTCATGGGATAGTATGCTAATAAGGTCCTGGGATCTGAGTCAGCTCGGGAGCACTCTGCTCCCAAGGGTGGTCCATTGGTGCCCAGGAAGGCTCCATGTGACACATCTGACAGTGTGAAAGCTCAGGGATGATGACCAAAGTTGGGATTCCCTTTGCCATGGCTGACAGCTTGCCTTGGGGACAACTGCTTTGTGTTTTGGGTCAGGGATTGAAACCAGAAGGTTGGTGGCCAAGTTATGATGTGAACTTTACTCTTGGCTCAGGAAGTCCTCCAGGTTATGAAATGTCTTGCACAGGGTACTTAGGGCCGGACGATTTGAGAAAGAGACTGAGGAAGCCCTTGGATCTGGGGTGCAGAGCATGATCACCAGACCTTAGTCAGATCTCTGGTGCTCAGGGACCTCTCTCCGCAGGGACCCAACTCAGGTCATGTCTCAGACCCCTGCCTCCTCAGTATTGTAACTCTTGGCAAGTCATCAACACGATGCACTGTGCCCTCAATGACTGTGTTGTTCTGTCTTTGTATATTCTCTCACCTAAAGAAATGTATGTCCACAAGAGTGTGTGCAAGTGATATGCTTGCTGTTCTTTGACATTAAGTGCATTTGATATCAACTAATCTCTTTCTGATTTTCAAGCATATAATACAGTGCTGCTTATCACAGGCCCTTGGTTGCACGTAGATTCCAGAACACACTGAACTTGTATCATGGAAGCTTTGTACCCTACCTGCAACATTTCCCCCTTTGTTCCTCCTCTGGCTCCTGTTCTATTCTCTGATGGTGGGTGTTGACTATTCTAGGTTCCGCATAGAAGTGCCGTCATGCAGGATTTGTCTTGCACTGTCTGCTTATTTCTCTTAACATAAGGGCCTCCAGTCCCAGCCATGTCATCACTATTATTGTGACTGCATTCCTCTTAACGTGGGATAATATTTCATGGTACAGATATACTATTACTTTTATCCTTTGGTCATCAGTGGATGTGAAATCATTTAATTTTCTTGGGTGTTGTGAATAGTGCTGCAGAACATACACAGGTATCTCTGTGAAGTTCAGATTTCCACACTTTGCGACCCGTTTGGCAAAAATCAGATGGCTATGTTATACGACATATCTTTTTAAATATTGGGGGGGGGGAGAGCCTCCATGTTATTTTTTTCTTTTTTTATTGGAGTTCAATTTACCAACAAATAGCATGACAAACAGTGTCCTTCCCGTTAGGTGCTCCCCAGAGTGGCCGTCACCCAGTCACCTCCACCCTCAGCCCACCTCCCTTTCCACCACCCCTTCTACATTTCCCAGAGTTAGGAGTCTCTCATGTTTCCATGCATTCCTGCCCATGTTCTCTGATATTTCCCACTCATTTTCTCTCCTTTCCACTTTATACACTTTCTTTATTTTTTATATTCCCCAAGTGAATGAGGCCACATAATGTTTGTCCTTCTCTGAGTGACTTATATCACTCAGCATAACATCCTCCAGTTCCATCCACGTCGAAGAAAATGTTGTGTATTTGTCATTTCTAATGGCTGAGTAATATTCCATCGTATACATAAACCACATCTTTCTTATCCATTCATCTTTTGATGGACACCGAGGCTCCTTCCACAGTTTGGCTATTGTGTGCATTGCTGTTATAAACATCAGGGTGCAGGTGTCCCGGCGTTTCATTGCATCTGTATCTTTGGGGTAAATCCCAGCAATGCAATTGCTGGGTCGTAGGGTATATCTATTTTTAATTATTGGAGGAACTTCCATACAGCTTTCCAAGTGCCTGCTTCACATTCCCACCAACAGTGCAAGAGTATTCCCATTTCACCACATCCTCCCCAACATTGGTGGTTTCCTGCTTTGTTGATTCTCCCCATTCTCACTGGTGTGAGGTGGGTTTTTCATTGTGGTTTTGGTTTGTATTTCCCTGATGGCCAGTGATGTGAAGCATTTTCCGATGTGCTTGTTGGCCATGTCTATGTCTTCCTGTGTGAGACTTCTGTTCATGTCTTTTACCCATTTCATGATTGGATTGTTTATTTCTTTGCTGTTGAGTTTAATAAGTTCTTTATAGACTGGGATATTAACCTTTATCTGATAGGTCACTTGCAAATAACTTCTCCCATTCTCTAGGTCGTCTTTTAGTCTTGTGGACTTTTTCTTTTGCTGTGCAAAAGCCTCTTATGTTTAAGAGGCTTATTGAAGAGGTTTAATTATTGGTTAAAAGAGGTTAAAAGAGGTTTAATTATTGAAGTCCCAATAATTCATTTTAGTTTTGTTTCTCTTACATAAATGGGTGCATCTTGCAAGAATTTGCTCTGGTCAAATTCAAAAAGGGTGTTGCCTGTGTTCTCCTCTCAGATTGGGATGGAATCTTGTCTCACATTGAGATCTTTCATCCATTATGAGTTTTTTCCTTTGGGTACGGTGTAAGAGAATGATCCAGTTTCATTATTCTGCATGTGGATGACCAATTTTTACAACATAATTTATCGAAGAGACTAACTTTTTTCCACTGGAGAGTCTTTCCTGCTTTGTCAAATTTTAGTTGATCATAAAGTTGAGGGTCCACTTCTGGATTCTCTACTCAGCTCCATTGACCTACCTGTCTGTTTTTGTGCCAGTATCACACTGTCTTGACGACCACAGCTTTGTAGTACAAACTGAAATGTGGCATTGTGATGCCCCCAGATATGGTTTTCTTTTTTAATAATCCCCTGGCTATTTGGGGTCTTTTCTGATTCCACACACATCTTAAGATGATTTGTTTCAACTGGCTTTTTTTTTTTAAGATTTATTATTTATTTATTTATTTATTTATTTATTTATTTATTTATTTATTTATTATTTATTTATTTATTTATTTATGGTAGAGAGAGACAGAGAGTGAGAGGCAGAGACACAGCAGGAAGGAGAAGCAGGCTCCATGCTGGGAGCCCGATGTGTGACTTGATCCTGGGACTCCAGGATCACGCCCTGGGCCAAAGGCTGAGCCACCCAGGGATCCCCTGTTCCAAATGTCTGAAGAAAGTCCATGGTATTTTGATAGGGATTGCATTAAATGTGTAAATTGCCCTTGGTAGCAATGACATTTTCACAATATTAATTCTCCCAATCCTCGTGCATGGAATATTATTCCATTTGTATGTGTCTTCCTCAATTTATTTCATAAGTGTTCTGTAGTTTTTAGGGTATAGATCCTTCAACGTCTTTGGTTAGGTTCATTCCTAGGTATCTTATGCCTTTGTGTACAGTTGTAATGGGATTGACTCCTTAATTTCTCTTTCTTCAGTCTCTGCTAGTATATGGAAATGCCACTGACTTCTGGGCATTGGTTTTGTATCCTGCCACACTGCCAAATTTCTGTTTGAGTTCTGGCAATCTTGGGGTGGAGTTTATGGTGGTTTCTATGGAGAGTATCATGTCATCTGCGAAGATGGAGAGTTTAACTTCTTCTTTGCCATTTGAATGCCTTTTATTTCTTTCGTTGCTTGATTGTTGAGGCTAGGACTTCTAGTACTATGTTGAATAGCAGTGGTGAAAGTGGATATCCCTGTCTTGTTCCTGATCTTAGGGGAAAGGCTTCCAGTGTTTCCCCATTGAGAATTACATTTGCTGTGGGCTTTTCATAGATGGCTTTTAAGATGCTGAGGAATGTTCCCTCTATCCCTACACTCTGAAGAGTTTTGATCAAGAATGGATGCTGTATTTTGTCAAATGCTTTCTCTGCATCTATTGAGAGGATCATATCATTCTTGTTTTTTCTCTTGCTGGTATGGTCAATCACATTGATTGTTTTATGAGTGTTGAACCTGCCTTGCATACTGGAAATATATACCACTTGGTCATGGTGAATAATCTTCTAATGTATTGTTGGATGCTCCTGGCTAATATCTTGTTGAGAATTTTTGCATCCATGTTCATCGTGGATATTGGTCTATAATTCTCCTTTTTGGTAGGGTCTTTGTCTGGTTTTGGAATTAAGGTGCTGCTGGCCTCACAGAACGAGTTTGGAAGTATCCATCTCTTTCTATCTTTCCAAACAGCTTTAGTACAAAATGTATGCTTTCTTTAAACGTTTGATAGAATTCCCCTGAGAAGCCATCTGCCCTGGACTTTTGTGTTTTGGGAGGTTTTTTATGACTGCTTCAATTTTCTCCCTGTTGATTGGCCTGTTCAGGTTTTCTCTTTCTTCCTGTTCCAGTTTTGATAGTTTGTGGTTTTCCAGAAATGCGTCCATTTCTTCTAGATTGCCTAATATGTTGGTGTAAACCTGCTCATAATAAGTTTTTCAGATGGTTTGCATTTCTTTGGTATTGGAGGTGATCTCTCCTTTCTCATTCATGATTTTATTAACTTGAGTGTTTTCTCTCTTCTTTCTCTTCTTTTTATTTTTTTTTATTTTTTTTTATTTATTTATGATAGTCACAGAGAGAGAGAGAGAGAGGCGCAGAGACACAGGCAGAGGGAGAAGCAGGCTCCATGCACCGGGAGCCCGACGTGGGATTCGATCCCGGGTCTCCAGGATCGCGCCCTGGGCCAAAGGCAGGCGCCAAACCGCTGCGCCACCCAGGGATCCCTCTCTTCTTTTTAATAACGCACACTAATGGTTTATCATCTTATTAATTCTTTCAAAGAACCAACTGCTGGTTTTGTTAATATGTTCCACTTCATATATGTACTTCAGGTCTCTGATTCATGGAGTTCTGCTCAAATCTTTATTAATTCTCTTCTTCTGCTGGATGTAGGATCTTTTTGCTGTTTTTTTCTCCAGCTCCTGTAGGTGCAAGGTTAGCTCTTGTATTTGACTTCTTTCCTGTTTTTGGATGGATGCTTGTATTGCAATATATTTCCCCCTCAGGACCGCTTTTGCTGTATCCTAAAGACTTTGAACACTTGTGTCTTTATTCTCATTAGTTTCTATCAATCTTTTAAATTGTTCTCTAAATTCCTGGTTGACCCTTTCATCTTTTAGTAGGATGGTTCTTAACCTCCACGTGTTTGAAATCTTTCCAAACTTCTTCTTGTGATGTAGTTCTAATTTCAAAGCATTATGGTATGAAATATGCAGGGGAGTATCCCAATCTTTTGTTATTGGTTAGGACCTGATTTGTGACCCAGTATGTGGTCTATTCTGGAGAAAGTTTCATGTGCACTGGAGAAGAATGTGTATTCAGTTTAATTTGAATGTAAGATTCTTTATATATCTGTGAAATCTATCTGGTCAGGTGTATCATTTAAAGCTCTTGTTTCTTTGGAGATGTTGTGCTTAGAAGATCTTTTGATTGTAGAAAGTGCTAGAATGAAGTCACCAAGTATAAGTGTATTATTATCTAAGTATGTCTTACCTTTGGTTATTTGTTGATTGATATACTTGGCAGCTCCCACATACAGGGCATAAATATTGATGATAGCTAAGTTCTCATGTTGGATAGATCCTTTAAGTGTGACATAGTGTTCCTCTTCTTCTCTTACTACAATCTTTGGTATAAACTTTCATTTATCTTTTTTTTTAAAGAGTTCATTTATTCATGATATATATAGAGAGAGAGAAGCAGAGACGCAGGCAGAGGGAGAAGCGGGCTCCATGCAGGGAGCCCGATGTGGGACTCGACCCCGGGACTCCAGGATCACACCCTGGGCCGAAGGCAGGCACTAAACCGCTGAGCTACCCAGGGATCCCCAACTGTCATTTATCTGATATAAGATTGGCTATGCCTGCTTTCTTTTGAGGTCCATATGAATGATAAATGGTTCCCTAAACTGTTATTTTCAGGCTCTACGTGTCCTTATGTCTAAAATGAGTCTCTTGTAGACAGCAAATAGAAGGTTCTTGCTTTTTTATCCAGTCTGAAACCCTACGCATTTTGATGGGGTCATTAATCCCATTCATGTCCAGAGTTACTATTGAAAGATATGAGTTTAGTGTCATCATGATACCTATTCAGTCCCTATTTATGTGGATTGTTCCCATGGATCTTCTCTTTTTATTACAGAGTCTCCCTTAGTATTTCTTGCAGACCTGGCTCGGTGGTCACAAATTCTTTCAGTTTCTGCCTATCTCGGAAGCTCTTTTATCTCTCCTTCTATTCTGAATGAGAGCCTTGCTGGATTAAGTATTTTTGGCTGCATGTTCTTCTCATTTAGGACTCTGAATATATCCTGCCAGCCCTTTCTGACCTGCCAGGTCTCTGTGGAGAGGTCTGCTGTTACTCTAATATAAAGTACAAATTTGAGAATTTTTGTATCCATGTTCATCAGGGATATTGGTCTAGAATTCTTTTTGGTGGGGTCTTTGGTTTTGGAATTAAGGTGATTCTGGCCTCATACAACGAGTTTGAATGTATCCATCTCTTTTTGTCTTTCCGAACAGCTTTAGTACAAAATGTATGGTTTCTTCTTTAAACGTTTGATAGAATTCCCCTGAGAAGCCATCTGGCCCTGTACTTTTGTGTATTTTAACAAATACCCATAAAAGTTGGCGATTTCTTGTCTCTTGCTGCATTAAGGATCTTCTCTTTCTCTTTGGAATTTGCAAGTTTCACTCTTAAATGTCGAGGTGTTGAGCTTTTTGTATTTTAAGGGGAGCATCTCTCTAGCTCCTGCATCTGACTGCCAATATCCCTTCGCATGTTAAGAAAGTTCTCAGCTATTATTTATTCAAATACATACTCTGGTCCTCTCTCCCTTTTGGCGCCATCGGGAACCCGAATTAAATGTAGATTTTTCCTTCTGTGTCTGTCATTGCCTTACCTTAACCTATCCTCATGATCTTTTAATTGTTTTTCACTTTTTTCCTCAGTTTCCCCCTTTGCCATCAACTTGTCTTCTATGTCACTCACCCATTCTTCTACCTCGTTAACCCTCTTCATTAGGACCCCCAGTTTGGATTGCATCTCATTTAATTGATCTTTAATTTTGGTCTGATTAGATCTAGATTCTGCAGTCGTGAAACCTCTTGAGTCCTTTATGCTTTTTTCTAAAGCCACCAGTAGTCTTATAATAGTGCTTCTGAATTGGCTTTCTGACATTGAATTGTATTCAAAATTTTGTAACTCTGTGGGAGAGAGTGGTGTTTCTGATTTTTCTTTGAGGTGACTTTTTCCTTCTAGTCATATTGCTCACTGCAGAGTGGCCAAAAATATGTTGTACTTGATAGAAGTGCAATATCTTTTCACTGTAGCATTCCAGCTGTTCTCTTTTAAATCTCAGACAGAATTCATAGGTTTTTCAGGATGATTTGAAAGTTAACCAAAAGTTATCCAGGTAATTTGGTGGAGACAGGTGACTTTGGGACCCTACCCTTCTGCCATCTTGCCCCCACCCCCATGTTGTTTTTCATCAGGAGCTTATCAGCTTCTCTTCTCTGTTGGGTTCTTTAAGAATATAGAAACTCCAAGGCATTTGTTCAGCCCACACTGACACCGTTTCTTCTGCAAGGCAATTGACCAGTGAAAGGGTCAAATTTTGAACTCTGATAATGATACCACTTATTTTCGATGCTCTTCTAACAGCAAGATGTCAACAGTTCTTTCTATGGTCATCCATTTCCTAGAATCTACAGTCAAAAATCCAAAACAAAAGCTACTTATGAAACCATCTGGGGACATGTGGACTGAAAAGTGGGCGAAAATATTTCAAGTTTGCAGAAACAGAATGATTCACCCATCAAAGGAGTCAATGGAAGGTGACATGAAATTCTTTCATTAAATTGACTCAAGAAATATTATTCTAGGGGCACATGTGTGTTTCTCCTAGCTAAGTTTCTGCCTCCTGGTTTTCATCTCTGGTCATGACCTCAAGGTCATCAGATTCACCCATATTGTGTATGGAGCCTACACTTTGTTTTGCTCTCTCTCTTAAAAAAAGTTATTTAATTTTTCTCAGGATGTCATACTAAAGACAAAATACTAAGCCATTTTCATTATGTTTTATGTGTGAAAATCTTATTTTAAATAGTTGGTTATTAGTTTATAGCCAAAATAGTAAAATGTCATTCACAATTCTAATTTTGTCAGATATGATGGTAGGTATTCTGAAGCTAACATTTGGACACATTTGTTTGTATTAAATATTAGCAAATAAAACTCTTATTTTGTTTTAATAAATAGACCATATTACTGACATTAGGGATAGGTTGATGTCATAGTTCAGATATCAAATATACCATATCATCCTATCCTGTGGCACACATATTCTACAGTTATTAACAGCTACATTAGTGTTGAACATTTATCAAAACAACAAAGCGGTGTAGAGACATTATTTTCAGTGATGTAGACCCCTTATATTAGGGACTGCTCTGAATTAGGGTGTGTTTTGACATTTGCATATTATGTAGCCCAGGACCCTGGGATCGTGACCGGAGAGAAAGGGAGATGCTCAACTAAAGGAACCACCTTGGTGACCACATTATTACTGCTTTTACACTCAGGTCAAGATGACCCACAAGGTTACATTAGTTAAGGTGTACCACGTGTGATTGACCCTTATGTTTATTGAAACTGCACTCACCCCAAGCATAGATACCATGTGTCCCAATGGAGTCCTATTACCATTCCATTGATCATATTCCCTATGCTGTTCCTTTCATCCTGTGACTTTTTGAATGCATTTATGGAACACTGCCCTCTCCAATCTTATTCACAATTATGGCTATTTGTAAATGGTGTACATTCAGGTTTTAAGTCTCTCTGATAATGGATTGTTTTTTTTTTTAACAAAAGATTAGTGAATAAATACAATAGAGTAATAGACTAAATACAACAGATTGAACGACTGCCTAACTTTGAACAGGCCCATCAAAGACGGTTAAAATCAAGTGCTAAATCGTACAAAAGACATGAATGCATAGTTGGATCTACAGAGTCAGAAATGGTTTTGGAAGATGTCAAGAAGGTAATAACATTTATCTGGGCTTCACAATAAGTTTTATCAGCAAAGAAACTTCATCATTGGAATCAATGTGCTTACCAGTTCTATTTTATACTGATTATTTCATGTTACATAAAGTTGCCGTTGCCTTTCTAAAAAGTTTTATTTTGGGGACTGTTGCTCATTATTGTTCCGGCAAGAGAGAGCATACAAAAAGGAGAAGGATAGAGGAAAGGGGAGAAACAAACCCCACTGAACAGCATGCCCAAAGAAGAGATGAATCCCAGGACCTGGGATCTTGGCCTGAGCTGAAGGTTTTTCCTCATCCACCAATGAGGATGGCCTAGCAGTAGCTCCTTTTTTGCTTATTACCCAGTAATTACCAACCTGTCTTCCCCTGGATCCATATAAACACTGGTCTTACAAATACCTGAGCACCACCACCAATGAACTGATATTCTGTGTCTTGCTAGATGTTGCCAAGGCTATGGTGCCAGATTTTGTCTAACAAAACTCAGTGAGTGAGTCTCCACCCACTTCTATGATGAGCCTGCCCCGTTTTGCCTGAATGTGAAATGCTTCTCTCTTGGTTTTCCTCTTTTTGAAGTCAATACATATATGATAAGGAACAGTGTATTTTTCAGTGTAAGGAGTATATTGTTGGGGTATTGAAAGGGGGGGATATTAACTCTGGGGTAGGGTACATTTACTGAGAGCACTTTCCCCGCGTTGAATTCTGAATTTGGAATTGCTGCTTCAGGCAACTTGAGAGATCTATCTCCACAAAAAGCCCATGCTTTCTCTATCAGTGCAATGTGTGCTTCCTTTGAGGGCCTTTGGAATTACTACTGTTGCTCATTTGGTGTTCAATACCCAGCAGGGGAACCAATGACAAAGTACACATATGAACTGACCACCATCATGTCCTCTTTTGTGTAACCTCAGGTCATCTCAGAAAGCACTGAAACTGGTATGTATTCTGGAATCAGTCTCTTGCTTAGCAAAAACTCTAAATAGTAAGGCTGATGGGGCAACCTTGCTGTCCTCAGTCCGGAGAGACACCCAGATTCCATGTTCCTGGGCCGTGGGAGTGTGTGAGATAGGGAGCTTTCCCAGGTGAGTAAATAGATGTATGTAACTACACTCTGAGGAAGTCAATGTATTCTCTGTGCGTGGAGTGAGTATGAGTGCAACAGGCTTCAGGGAGGTGACTTGTTGACTCCGTGCAGTGTGTGAGAGAGAGTGTGTGTGTGTGTGTGTGTCTGAGAGAGACAGAAAGAGGGAAAGCAAGACAGAGAGACAGAGAGAGAAGAAAGAGACCGATGCAGATGCAGAGACATACAGAGTAAGTGAGAAGTAGAAAAAGTGAGGTATATTTACCAGTGGATGTCTCCCACTGACACCATAAGACAGACTCAGTAAACAGTCTCAAAAAAATCTCTCCCCACAGTACATTTGAGAGTCCTGAGATCATGGGTGGCCCAACAGGGCAGGTCAACCCATGATTGGTAACCAAGCTCCTCCATATTGTCTAGCCCTCCACTCATAATGAGCAATAGTCCCAAAGACACTCTATTTTCTTCAATCTTTTATTTATTTATTTGAGAGAAATGGAACAGAAGTCATGAGAGGGGGAGAGGTAGGGAGAGAGAAACGCACCATTTGCTGAGCAGGGAACCCCACCCTAGCTTCGATTCCAGGTCCCAGACAGCCTGACTTGAGGTGAAGGCAGACTCTTCAATGACTGAGCATTACCAGTACCCATACCTGAGTTATTTTGATGTGTTGACGGATTCTCTGTGTCCTTCTAGGTTTACCCCTGGATACATTCATAATGAGAAGGTTCATAAAAAATATCAATGAGGAAGAACAAATATTGTTAAGGTGAGCTTGAGTATCATTAACTGAGGAGTGAATGTCGCTCTCTTGGTTTCTTTCCACACAAATTCTGATGAAAATCACACAGTGGCTATTTGAGGTGAAATACATAATCTTCCTGTTGGGAAAAGCAGTAGTCGTTGCCCCTTACCAACCATTACCTTATTTGAGAGCATCTTTGCCATTGGTGACACCAAACCTGGAAATAAACAGGGAGATGTGGTACATTCCCTCAGCAATGGTTTCTCCTGCTTGGTTGAGGGATCTTGTAGTTACCATCTGAATGAGCTGGAGAGATAAATCCCTCAGTAACTTCCTCCAGACATCCTGTCATTGATTTGGGCACCAATATGTCAAATATGATGATCCATTTGGATTGCTTAAGTCCTTCACAGCAGTAAAATCAGTGCAGACAGACTGTGTAAGAGGGAGCTAAGCCTCATGGTGTCCTATCTTCTGTACCTGCAGGTGGCCTCAGGAACTAGTGAAAGCAATACATATTCTGGAAGAAGTTTCTTCCTGTCTTTTGTCAGGAGCAATAATCTTATTCTGGGTTCTCACTGGAATGAGAATCACAGATGTAGTGAAGAAAGCTAAAACAAAAACCAGAAAATGTGTCTTCTGTGTGGAGACCCATGGTCATGTTTTCACAAGCAGACAGTTAGCATTCAGGTAAGGAGTTCATGTCCCTGGACATAGATGGATGTGGAGGGACATGGACTCCAGCACTCATTGAGCTCAGCAAAGGGATGGAGGCTGTTTACAGATTCAAGTGCTCTTTGAAGCTCCCTTTTATTGCCCACAGAACATCAGTTTGATGGTTTCCCTGAAATGGCCTTAGATTCCTCATGTCCAAACTCTATCTGTGTCCTCATACTCAGGGTGACAGGAGTACTGACTCCGAGTGGTCAGTGCAAAGTTATCAGCAAAACCTCATTCTTTTTCCCTGCACTACTTAGCCCTGAACAGCCCCTGTTATAAAATCCATGGGCTAAGATCTAGTTCTGGGTTGTAAAAGTCCCTGCTAAGCTTGTCTGGGGTGTTGAGCCCCACATAAAACTGAGTACCGCCCCGGGCTCTAGCCTGCATCAGAAAAGCAAGGGCGAGGTCCTGAAGAGTGTGAAGTGTGCCCCCATCCACCTCATTGATCTGACTAGGACCAGCACACGTGTGTAGGTTATGGTCTCTGCTTTCAAGCAGCCACTCCTGGCATTACTCTAGGACCTGAGTATGGACTTTCTTCTCTGAGTGATACCAGGACCTCATGTAGTGCTGCCCCATGGATAGAAGCCCAGAGACAGGTGGAAATGAACAGTCATGTCAGGCCAGCAAATTCCATTGCAGGAGCGCCGAGAGCAAAGAGGTCACAGCTTCCTTAATTTTTCCCTTTTTTATTGGTGTTCAATTTTCCAACATATAGCATAACACCCAGTGGTCATCCCACCAAGTGACCCCTCATGCCCATCACCCAGTCACCCCAACACCTCGGCCACATCCTCTTCCACTACCCCTTGTTCATTTCCCAGAGTTAGGTGTCTCTCAAGTTTTGTCCCCCTCATTGATATTTTCACTCATTTCCCTCCTTTCTCTTTATTCCCTTTCACTAATTTTTCTATTCCCCAAATCAATGAGATGATATAATATTTGTCCTTTTCTGATTGACTTATTTCAATCAGCATAATACCCTCCAGGCCCCTCCACATTGAAGCAAATAGTGGGTATTTGTCGTTTCTAATGGCTGAGTAATATTCCATTGTATACATAGACCACAACTTCTTTATCCATTCCTCTTTTGAAGGACACGGAGGCTCCTTCCACAGTTTGGCGATTGTTGACATTGCCGCTGTAAACACCGGTGTGCAGGTGTACCGGCGTTTCGCTGCATCTGTATCTTTGGGGTAAATCCCCAGCAGTGCAATTGCTGGGTCGTAGGGAAGATCTATTTTTAACTCCTTGAGGAACCTCCACACAGTTTTCCAGAGTGCCTACCCCAGTTCAGATTCTCTCCAACAGTGCAAGAGGTTCCCCTTCTCCACATCCTTTTCAAAACTTGATGTTTCCTGTCTTGTTAATTTTCTCCATTCTCACTGGAGCCAGGTGTTATCTCATTGTGGTTCTGATTTGTATTTCTCTGGTGGCCAGAGATGTGGAGCATTTTCTCATGTACTTGTTGGCCATGTTTATGTCTTCCTCTGTGAGATTTCTGTTCAAGCCTTTTACCCATTTCATGATTGGATTGTTTATTTCTTTGCTGTTGAGTTTCATAAGTTCTTTATAGATCTTGGATACTAGCCAATTATCTGGTAGGTCTTTTGCAAATATCTTCTCCCATTCTGTTGTCTTTTCATTTTCTAAAAACTAAACGATTGTCTTTTAGTTTTGTTGACTGTTTCTTTTGCTACGCAGAAGCTTCTTATCTTGATGATGTCCCAATAATTCATTTTTGTTTTTGTTTCTCTTGCCTTCGTGGATGTATCTTGCAAGAAGTTGCTGTGGTCAAGTTCAAAAAAGGTGTTGCCTGTGCTCTCCTCTAGGATTTTGATGGAATCTTGTCTCACATTTAGATCTTTCATCCAATTTGTGTTTATCTTTGTGTATGGTGCAATAGAGTGGTCTAGTTTCATTCTTCTGCATGTGGGTGTCCAATTTTTCAAGCACCATTTAATGAAGAGAATGTCTTTTTTCCAGTGGATAGTCTTTCCTGTTTTGTTGAATATTAGTTGACCACAAAGTTGAGGGTCCACATCTGGATTCTCTATTGTGTTCCGTTGATCAATGTGTATGTTTTTCTGCCAGGACCACACTCTCTTGATGACCACAGCTTTGTAGTACAACCTGAAATCCGGCATTGTCGTGCCCCAGCTGTGGTTTTCTTTTTTAGTATTCCCCTTGCTGCTTGGGGTTTTTTGATTCCACACACATCTTAAGATGATTTGTTCCAACTGTCTGAAGAAAGTCCATGGTATTTTGATAGGGATTGCATTAAATGTGTAAATTGCCTTGGGTCGCATTGACATTTTTATAATATTAATTATTCCAATCCATGGGCATGGAATATTTTTCCATCTCTCTTTGTCATCTTCGATTTCTTTCAGAAGAGTTCTGCCTCCTCATTTTTTGATCCTAGACCTGAGCAATCCAAGTGGCAGCCGATAACCAGACATGCCTGCATATGTTGAAATTACTTGAAGTTCCTGCAGTTACACATTCCATCCTTCATCATACAACCACATTTCTGGTGCCCAGGGGAGCATGTTTAAAACACGGATCATTTCCACTATCACACATGGCTCTCCTGGGCAGCTGCTCTGAGTCTGGCACAGTGGCTGCACATGAAACCATCTAACCTAGCTCTCACACATCAGGGGTATATCAGGTAATTCCATGTCCAAGTGAGAGCTATCATGATCTTGTGGAAATGGGAAATGCCAGTTGATGGGGAATCTTTCTCTCAAGGAAGATTTGCAAATGTGCTTCTTGTTGAAGGGCTCTAATGTAACAATCCCAAGGAAGGTCTGAGGATCCGGAGGAAGAGCAGATGTTGACAGGTGTTTGAAAAGTTGCCTCAGCTCGAGTAGCAGGAACTGGGGCCTCACTCTCTTCCACCTCACCCTCATGCTTTTGTCTTTAAAGACTGGGTAGTGGAGAATACTGAGGACAAAATTACTAATGATGAAGAATCCCCAGATAAGGAACTATAATGAGGTGGAAATCAACTGGAAAGGGTCCCTGGGAGCAGTTAGATTATACCTGATATTTGTAGACTGAGGTAGGGCGGGATGAAATAAAAAGGTGAAGTATAGAAATACAATTGTTTGGGTCTTTTTTTCTTTTACTTAAAGAGTTTTTATTTATTTATTTATTTATTTATTTATTTATTTATTTATTTATTCATTCATTCATTCATTCATTTATTCACTTATTTATTCTTTTTTGTTTATTTGACAAAGAGGGAAGGAGAAAATAAGTACAGGAAGGGTAGAAAAACTGGGTTATTCAGACCCCGAAATGAACAGCAAGTCACACATGATCTTGGGATCACGATCTGAGCTGCCACTAGACACTTCACCTACTGAGCCAAGAAGGTGGTTTTCCTTGGTCTATTCTATCATAAATACTATAGTATAAATAGTGGAAGCATTTCCTTGGTCTATTCTATCATAAATAGTATAGTATAAATAGTAGAAGCATTCTGTCCTGTGATTGGATTGCGCAGTTGGTCATATTCTTATCTTATTTAATATATATCCTCCTGTCCCCTTTACTGTCCCCTATCCTTTCCCAAGACCACTACATACCTGTTCCTTGGTGCTGTACAAGGAAGATTTTCTTGGTGACTGTGAAGACTCATATCCTTAAATCAACATCCGGGGCAGCCCTGGTGACCCAGTGGTTTAGCACTGCCTTCGGCCCAGGGTGTGATCCTGGAGATCGGGGATCGAGTCCCACGTCAGGCTCCCTGCATAGAGCCTGCTTCTCCCTCTGCCTGTGTCTCTATCCTCTCTCTCTGTGTCTGTCATGAATAAAT
Source organism: Canis aureus (assembly GCF_053574225.1). Classification (NCBI taxonomy): domain Eukaryota; kingdom Metazoa; phylum Chordata; class Mammalia; order Carnivora; family Canidae; genus Canis; species Canis aureus. Next base: position 837,581 of record NC_135650.1, on the reverse strand, counting down.
AAACAAATCTTTAAAAAAATCAACATCCATATGTAATTTATTTCCTCTCATGCATTTTATCCTAATTTGATTTTTAATAGTTATTTATTATATTTTGATAGAAAGAGAGCCTCTATGTGAGTGTGGAGGGGCAGAAGGAATGAGCAAATCCCATGGAGGCTGCCTGAAAAGACAGATATGGGACTCAAACTAGGACTCTGAGAGCAAGACCTGAGCCAAAATCTTTAATCGGACACTTACCCTAATGAATCAAAAGGCACTACTATCCTTTCTCTTAATAATATGCTCCTTTTAGGACTGTTCTTGTGCAGTGTTTGCTCTTACCCAGGCACTTGAAGTCTTTGGTCTTTAAATGTATAATATCTCTCTTCAGCCCTGCTCAGCAACTTCCTTAGCATTCTCTTGGTTGGTGGTCCAGAGTCGACTTTGAAAATTGAAAGTATAGGTACACCATAGAGAGATAGTTCATTTAGAGAGATTTCTGACACACAGACAGTCCAGGAACCAATCCATTATCTTGCTGTCAGTCAAGGGAGAAGGCCTCATCTATATAAGACAGAGGGTAGGAAGTTTGGGTTTGGCGGCTGTATCTAGCACCTTTTGCATGGTTTACACAAGAACCCTTGGACCAACTGGATCAGGCTTCTGCCCCATAACCCTTATTCCACTCTAGCCTCAGGCCCAGGATTCTACACCATAACCACCATACCAGGATTCTACACCATAACCACCATACCACCATAACTGAGAGCTTTCCTAAGTCTTTTCTGCATTAGCTACCTAGGACCCACTAGTCAGAAAACATCACACCTCACAATTTCATGCAATGCCTCACTTATCAACAGCTCACTATAACCTCTCCGTGCAATAGCTTCTCATCAAAGCATAACCGAAGCCTTCATTTTACCCCCTAGAATGAGTTTGCACCCTTCTGTCTGATGCTGGGGATCTGACCAACACCAACAAGACTGGCTAACTCCCTTGCTCTAACAAGTGCTGAGTTAATATTCTTTGCTTGTTTTTATTTGATTGGTCATTGTTCATTGTACAGGCAATCACAAAGGATCCAGAGGAAACAGACAGAGCATCATGATGCTTTGAGCAGGGGTAGTGCTCACAGAGGCCCCCTGTGCCTTGCTCCAGGCCAATATCCAGTCCATGATGACATGAAGAGGGAGCCCGGGATCTGAAATGTGTCCTCTGGTGCAGTTCCAAGGCAGTTTGTACTCAGTCTGGCATCGGTGTCCTGTTTGTGCTCCCACTTCTTTGGTCTCTTTGTTGGAATCAGAGTATTCCTTTCGGTACCCTTATACTGTCTTGTTTTGTTACCATTTCGTGCTGTGCTATGCTGTGTAAAAGTGGCGTGTGTCATAAGAAGTATCTGAGCTTAGAAGTAGTAGTGGTACCCTGTGAATCATCTGTGAGCTAGCCTCACAGAGCAGTGAGCTTCAGGATCTCACAGGACTGGTGTCCACCCCAAAGCAGAACTTTGCTGAGGCTCACCAACCAAATCAGTTGAGGTTCTACAAATTACCTCAGTTTTGTATCCTGAGAGTATTCACTCTGGGGTTCTGACTGCTGGAGTGGACAGATTGTTGGCTGTGTGTTCTGAGGTATTCAGTTGTCATTTTGGGGACTCAAGGAACCAGGTACACAAATATTATATTTCCATCAACTGTCATCAACCGTCCTGGTGTCATCTAAACCTAAACCCTCTCCTATGTCTGAAAAAATATATGTTTCTCCTGTGTCTGCCTCTCAAAATCTTAATTATTGTTGTCCACCTCTTCACCAATGCTGATTTGGGTCCTCCAGGCTAACTCTGGATCACCAGATCTGAGAAAATTCATTCCCTAGAGAAATCTCTTAGAAAAGAAGAAAAATGAAGGGGCAGCACCATTGGTTGATATGCTGGGGCCTTGCAAAGGAACTCTGAATCAAAAGTTGTTTCATTTCCAAATTGTTTGGCCAAAGGTATTGAATAATTTGACAACACTAAGCAAGAATAAACTAGAGGCCACTCTTTAGTAAATGCTCTCTCTCTCCTTTCTGACGCTTTGTGTCTGCCCACACTTCTCCTCTTATTATCCTGGTGTCTCTCCCTCCTGTACATTCTTCCCACTCTTCGCTTTCTCCAGATACCTCATTTTCCTCCGACAATGCACCTGAAGCACCAAAGTGCCATTTGCCTCTAAAAATAGACCCCATCCATAGCCAGGTGTGCAGGAAAGAAAATACTATTGAATCCTTGAACCTGAGGTTAATGAAGAGATATAGTTATAGATTTTTCTAACCCAAGGAGAGCCAGGACAAACTCCTATGCTATTTAGAATTCTTTGAGGTGTATATATGACCTGGTGTTATCTGACCAATGTCGGCTTATGCACACACCTGGTTTGGTTCCCCATATGATCCATTTTGAATGACAATGCTGATTGGACTGATCTGGAAAGACACCTACAAGACCTCTTTTCTATAATAAATTAACAGAGAAAGATATATGCTTTGACTAATAAAGTCTCTTGGGCAGAACCGGCTGTACCTTAATAAAAACAAAACAAAACAAAACAAAAACTATTTAGCCTTCAGGTTCATTCCCATGGCTTCCAGGATTTGTTCTCTTGGTTTGGGTTGGGCAAATGGGGTTCCTTATTTTGAGGCACATTTTAGGGACTCTTAACGTGTTCTTTGTTTATTGGCTTTCATAGTGGTTGTAGTTCTGGTCCATTGCATCCTACCTGAAGCCTTAACTGCTCCATACATGAATAGTCAAGGATATCTTCCAATCAGTTTAATATGAAGATGACTAGACCATGTACAGCAGGAAAGCATGGGATCTCTAGTTTTCTCTGAATGTGTCAACCTCTCACAAGTGAAATAAGGACCAGAATGGGGGACTGTGAATCGAAGACAGAAATCAGCAACTCTGTGACTAGATAAACTTGAACTCTGGCATGAAGTCGTCAGCAACCTGCCAAGAAAACCAACCAATTATCCATACTTTCTTACCTGTGGGAAGTCAGAACAGTACCTTGGGCAAACAGGCCAGGGAGCTTAACAGTAACTCCTCTCATAATTGATTCCAAAGAACTGGGACACGGTTTGTCCATGATACACTCCCTGATTGTGCTCACTTGGCAGCAAACTACAAGCAGATAAAAGAGCACATACCATGACATGGGATGTCTGCAGGAAGTGTTGACAAGTATTTTTACACTGGGGAGCTGATAGGTGACACCTTCCTCCCATGACACAAGGGGAGGAGGCTGGGAAGATGAGGTGGAATTGTAGAGCTTGATGGAGGGAGAGGAAATGAGAGTGAGAAATGGAGGATAAGAAGGTCAACCACCATTTTTGCTATTTAGATTCCTAGTGTGGATGAGAAAGAGAGGTGATCTGGTCAGTCCCACATTTTTCAGAGAGTGTATGTAGAACAGAATATTTTCCAGAGATAGTTCACATAACCAAAGGTTCAAAAGGTCAAAAATAAGCACTCAACTTGCTCTGTTCCCAGATTAGCTACTTTAGCTCACACAGGATCTTGAACAGGTTGTCATGGGAACTCCATTCCCAAACTCCGATGCCAGTGACTTGACCACCACACTGACCCACTGTCCAAGGAAATTGCATTTACCGAAATCCTGGTGTGTATAGAAAATTCATGCTATCGGCACCTTCTCATGGGTCCTCTACACTGGTAAACTTTAGGATAGATCCAACATGGCATGATCATCTAATTGAGCATGGCACACAGTTGGATCATATTTGATGTGGGCTGAATAAATGCGTCCTCACCAACCCTTCCTTGCTTTATTCCTTTAACTCCAAATTCTTCACATTTCTTCTTCTAGGATGTTTTTGCTCAAATCTGCTTTTTCTTCTCCTCTTAAAGAGTTTATAACGGAATTCTTCATACCTGAAAAGAAGGAAGAATGAGGCATTTCAGAGCCCACCAGGGAAGGATAGCCCTCACGTGGAGGGAGCTCAGCAGAGCCTGAGTTTAGACGATAGCCCATGTCGCAGTGGTGCCTGCACAGGCCCTTCTGAATCCCAGCCCTCATCCCTGCCCACCACTCATGGCTTCAGCGACATTCATTTGTCCAAACTCATGTCAGGGTGATGCCAGTAGATCAGGTGAGTTGAGCAGGGTTGGATACAATATAGAAACTGGAGATGCAAGGTGCACCAGCAGCAGTTTGGGACTGCATTCTCCAGAATGATAATCATCCACGGGAGACCCACAGAGAGAGGCAGAGATACTGGCAGAGGCAAAAGTAGGTGCAAGGCCCTGATGTGGACTGGATCCCAGATCCTTTGATCACGCCCTGAGACAAAGGCAGACACTCAACCACTGAGCCACTCAGGTGTCCCCAGAATGAAAGTCATCCAACTTTAGAACAGGGTAGAGCCACAGAGGGAATTTATTTTTAAGCACGAAATAGAAGAAAGAAGTGCTAGAAGCAAGATGTAAGTGTCATGTATATGGCTGTGGCCTGTGTCCTAATCCTCAGTATTTGGAAGACAAGTCCATGTACATCGCAGCAGTGACAGAGACAGGATGACATTGGAAAACAGGGAATGGAGTCACAGGTGATGAAAGAACTTGGGTCACTCTTCCTGGGAGTGTGTCCCTGAACCTAGAGCACTGCTTCTGTCCTCAGCCCTGCATTCCCATAGAGACGAGGATCCCTTATCCTGGGAAGGGGAGGAGAGGATCCATATCTCTGGGCCCTTCCTGTCTCACATTTCATAACTGAGGTAAAAAAGAAGCCACTGAGCAATCCTGTCCATCCAAGAGTCAGTCACTGTCCCTGTGACATTGTGTTGGGCACTTGACTGCCTCCCTGCCCCCTCCCTGACAACTGATTCCTGTCTCCTGATTCCTGCCCATTTCTCTTCGCTAAGTTGGCCAACACATTTGTGTTTCTCTCCAAAATCATAAGAGCAGAGTGGAGTGATCATGGATATATTACCACACTCCCTTGCCAAACAATCATCAAGGAATGAATCCTGCCAAATCCAGGGGCACCTTCATGGTTTGCAAGGGTCTTAGGAGAAGGAACAAAACTGCATAACCTGTCAGCAGCCTATGGTTTCTCTGACCTCAGAGTCTCGGGATACAAGGGAGTTTCCCCCAGTCCCTTCCTCCACATGGCACCTCTGGACACTTTGAGAGGTGAATACGACATTAGAAGTAATCTGTCTTGTTCAACATCCCCAAATCTATAGGTGAAGTAAGGGAAATACACAGCCTTTTCTCCTACCCCTGGTCAAGGCCTACCAAACTAACCCAGCCTTAGAAGTATTGGAGAGACCCCTAGCAGGCAATAGGGAAGTTCAAAGGTGGGGCCATGAGCCGGATGTTGGAAAAAGATCCATCACTCACTAGATAGAGTAGCAGGATCACATGGGAGCAGAGAACTTGGCCCTTAGTCCCAGAGCCTTAATGTGGTTGATCCTAGAAAGCCAGCTCTTTGGGAACATGAGAGAATTTGTGGCTACATTAATAGGGGTCACACAGGCCTCTAGAATCCTAGAAGGAGGATTTTGGAGAGGCTACACTTGGGTCTGTCTAGAAAGCAAGATGGAAAGCTACTACATACCTAACACGCTACAGTGTAGTGTAAACGTAACTCTTCTATACATTGGCAACAAAACATGAACCCATTTAACACAACTTATGGGGACATTTGGTTCATTATGTTAGTCTCAACAGAACTCACCTTCTCTCAGACATCTGCCTGTATCATTGTACAGACCACCATGGCAAGCCTTGAATGAAGATGCTGTACTCTTGACCTTAAAACCTTGGAATTGGTCATGGACCAATTGGTAATCCATGGTTTACAGTGCTTACTTGTAGGGGTCAGGTGTGCACAGACTTCTCACCTATAACATCCCCATTGCACAAGGAGGAGCACAGGTGTCTCCTGGACAATCAGCCACAACACACACACTCCAGAGCTACTGCAGTCACCGAATGTCCTCCCGACTCCACTGACACAACTTCCTTCCCTCCCTCCTTCCTTCCTTTCTTTCTTCCTTAATTCCTTCCTTCTTTCCTTCCTTCCTTCCTTCCTTCTTGCCTTCCTGCCTTCCTTCTTTCCTTTCTCAAGACTGAGGCTGCAGCCTAGGGTTCCTCTCCTCAAGCCTCACAACGTCTGATGGTGACATCCATGGATTCAAAGAGGCTAAAGCTTCTCTCTGAAATGGTTAGCCTTTCCCAGGACTAGCCCTGTACCCTACCACAGTCACAAAGTGGATGTAGGACTAGCCTGGCCACTGTATTAAATGCTGTAACCACCAGAAGACTGGTGCCCGCTCAAATCTCCTTCATTTCTATTTCTACCATGCTGAAGCATTGCCTCCACCCATGACCAAATGAGGCCAACTTTGATGTGCACCTGGCAGGTTCACAGGTGCTCTGAGTTTCAGTGGGATGGGAGTGGGTGCTTCTGCATGCTCTCTTGACTCACCTTATTGCTCCTATCAACAAATCCCCAAGTTAACCTGGCAAGTGACTTTACCAAACGATGTACCATTGGAGTTCCAGAAAATTAGCCACTTACCACTTAATTATTTTAACCAATTCCCTCCTGTTGCCAATAAAACTAAATTGTAAATAATGTGTCCAGAAGAGACAAATGTATTGTGACAGAAAGTAGATTAGTATTTGTCAGGGAGTGAGGCTTGGGGGGCACTAGGATTGGCAGCCAGATGGTACAGCACAATGAAAACTAGGGCAGTTCTCAGAACTCTATACTGATGAAGGGTTGGCTGGAGTCTCAGATAAGTCAGTTGTCATCACACAGTCACTTGCCAATTCCTTTCAGGTTTTCAACTTTATGATTAGAGTAATATTTTGCCATTAACAAAATCTATTTCTTATTATGTGACTTAAAATGTCATATGCTGTATATTTAGTTGGGCTTTCTTTATAATAGTAGGTAGCACTTATTGACCAGATGAAAGCGCTACCTTCACGTCACCACGAACTGCACTAAAAACCAGCCTCATCACTTGCTATGTGACTCTAAGGAGAGCTGTGTAAACTGGGACAAGAGATCCAAATCTGCCTCAGTTATTTGTTTATGTGTAAATTGGGAATATGGTAGCACTGATATCATCAGGCTTTTGTGCAGTGCTGAGAACAAGATTCATGTTTAGTATCAGCTATTTTTCTTTCTTTGCTAAGTGTGGCAAAATTTAGTCCTGCTTATTGTTAACCTCTCTGCCGCCAACAAACCAGTATATGGCCTAATTTATCAGTTCTATTTATTGTTTCATTAAAAATATATGTAATTTTAAAAAATTGTAATTAACGAGATTTCCTGGGATCCAAACCTAGGCCTCTCCCATCATTATCTCTTGGCCTAGATCCCTATAACTGGGTTGCAGTGATGTGTAAGTTTCTAGTTGGAAGTCATTTTTTTAAAATGATATTTGTTGTGTCAGTCTTTTCTGTTGATTGCTTCCAAGTTTCTGTCATCATTTGACATTTTTTAAAATCGTCAACTATTTAGTTTTTATGTTTGTATTGCTTTGCATTTAAATCTTTGATGCACACACTGGATGGCCATTTCATTTTGTTTTTTAAGTGTTTTATTTTAATTCCAGTTAGCACACAGTGTTATAGTAGATTCTATTGGGCACTCACTTCAATTAAGAAACTTTTTCTCAAGTAATCCTAATACTGCCTGCTGCATTGAAGTCCTATCATGATTCTACAGGAATCTGGGTGCTCCCTTAGACATAATTCCAAACTCAGTTCTTCATTATCTGGTGTGCCCATAACACAATGTTTTGTGTGCTCTATCTCGAAAATATTCTAAAGACTGGAAAAGCCAAATGACTTAATGATTGCATTAAGTTCCAGAATATGATACATTCTATCGACCTGTTACTTTGTGGTTAGGTTGAATTTAGACAATGATTTACTTCTTCTGAGTTGCAGAGCCCTCCCTAAAATTTTCCTGGAAAATTCTTGTGCTCATAAGTGATTCCAAGGAAGATGTTTGAGGGTGTCCACGTTGCTGTGTAGATAGCACCATAGAAACTGGCCAAATTACCTGCTGGATAGTGGCCATAACTAGTGCATATTATGGTTTGCTTAAGATTTTGTTTTTTGGGGACACTTGGGTGGCTCAGCAGTTGATACACTGCCTTATGCTCAGGGCGTGATTCTTGTGTCCTGGGATCAAATACAGCATTGGGCTCCCTGCATGGACCCTGCTCCTCTCTCTGCCTGTGTCTCTGATTCTCTCTCTCTCTCTTTCCCTCTCTCTCTCTATACCTATTGGATGTATAGATAGAATCTTAAAAAAAAAGAATATTTGGTTTGTTTGGTGGAGGGCAGCCCAGATGAGAGTGTTTAGGGAGAAGAGAAGGAGATCAGAGGAGAATCCTCTGTAATATTGAATCAGATGAGACACTCCCAGACATCACTTGTGGACTTGTTGCATGTCCTGACCTGAGTCTAGCCCAATATTTGGATACAGCAGGCTCTTCATAAGGATTTCCTAAACCTGCATTAAGCACAACTGGAATGCATTTTTTTGGTAAGTATCTACACCTTCATGGCAGTTGGTACTCTTTAAGGTAGATATTTCATGCCTTTCAAAAAAAAAAAAGTTTTACCACTTCCTGCCAACTGGTGTTACAATTCATGCACTGGGTTTGTTCCTGAACATCATAGAGTCTACATCACTGCTTATGCTTGGTGTTGACCAGCAGAATGTAAGGGGCTCGAGGAAAGTGACTTGGGTCTCTCCCTTCCCCGCTCTTTCTCCAGTAGATAGGATAGTGTTTGGCCAAAACTCTGTGCTTAAGTTACATGTCAAAACACAATGGATGGATGAATGGTTCAATTTTGTGATGAATCCAATGTGAAATGTGACTGATTTATAACTCATAACCATCCCAAAATGCCAGAGTGGATCTGATTATCATGAGGTTCCTGATGACTTAGAAGAATATCCCAGTGTTTTCTCTGGGGAAACAAAAAAACAGAGGGGAGGCGCACCTACCTGACTCAGTTGGTCAAACCGTGGCCTCTTGGTTTGGGGCTCCTGTGACTGAGTGCTGCACCAGATTCCACAGTCCATATGGACTCCTTTGAGATTCCCTCTTCCTCCCATGCACTTTCTCTATCTCTCTGTAAGATAAATAAATAAACTTTTTTAAGGAAAATGAGGGGAGGACATTTGGAGAGAAGGTGGTAACTTTAAGTTGGATAATTGGGGATACAGAGGCAAAATGTGATAGATAACTAAATATAATGTGAAGAAATATTTTGTAAATATCTTGTATCTACACATACATTTATATGAATTTACATATGTATGTATTTACACTTGCATTGAGAAAACACAGTCACACATCAAAATAAACACTGAAAGCCAACCGATGGAAAAGATCAATGAATATAGAGGTGTACAAATTGCAGACTAAAGAGGTGGCTCTTTAAGATACCAAGGTAGTTGGTTTCCTGCCAAAGTACCCTCAGCCTAATTAAGACAGAAAGCTAAGAATCTTTGAAAAGAGGATGAAGAAATAATCACAGAGAGGGGAAAGGGATGTTGAGAACATAGTTAGCATGCCCCTTCACATTAATAGAGAAACCTGGGGAATGGTATTCTACATCACCCTGCATAAAATCACCTCGACTACTCTTTTCCTCCTGCCTTCATGTACCTTTCACTCACCTTGCACCCTACCTCTCCGCATCCAGGAAGGTAGATCTCATGCTAGATGCTCCCACCCAAATAAGTAAGTAAATCACCACAAAGGAACACAAGGACATTTCTGGAGATGATGGATACTTTTAGTACACTGGATATAGTGATGGTATCACAGCTATGTGCATAGGACCAAATCCATCAAGATCAAGATGTATATATGAAATGTATGCAATTTGTTGTAAAAAGGGAGAGAGAACATAAAGTGAATGCATTTCAGTGGAAAATATACCAGGATGCTTTTGTTGTGCTAAAGCAAAAAACTTACAGGGGTAAGTTTCAAAATATGTCAAAATTAAGTTACTTAAAATGTTTCAAGTGTCTACAGATGGCTCTTTGTATATATATTGTAACCACTCAGAGAAGAAGCAAAGCCAAAATTGTATCACAAGTAGGTAGTTGGTGTCTCAGAAATACAGTTTCCAGAGCAGAGATTTGGGCAGTAACCCAAAGAGTCTGGGTAAGAACAAATGGCAAAAGAAATGTAGTCTAAATCAAATCTCCTTACAGCTTGCAGCCCACTGATATGTGAGACATGCAGACCATAACATTCCTCAAGGAATTCATGGTAGCCTTAATGCCTTTATGTTTATATTTCATTATGTTATATTTCATTCAAGTATAATTTCATTATATTTCAACAGTAGAAGTGTCTTTATCTTGACAATAACCAAACCTTCAAGGTCCTATAAGACCCTGCTTTCAACATGCAGAAATTCCTTAGAAACCTACATTATGTCTACCACTGTGCCCTCGACAACACTTAAAATATGGTATCAGCCACCTGTCACACTTGCAGGTGCAGCTCTTTCTTCCTCAAGGATCTTGTCCCCGTTGTATAATAAAATCACCCTTTGCACATAAAAAATTTCTCAGGAATTATTTCTTAGTCATTTGCTCATGAACCCAAAACTTCAAATCATATCATTTACATCCCTCATCCCCAGGGAACAAAAGTAAAAGATTTAAAAAGAAAAGATTCTATGTAATTATTTGGGAGAGCAATGTAAGCCTGAAGAAGGGGAGAGGCAGAGGGAGAGGGAGAAGCAGACTGCCTGCTGAGGAAGGAGCCCCAAATAGGGCTCAAGATTCCAGGACCTGGGGATCATGACCTGAGCTAAGGGTCAGGCAGACCCTTAACTGACTGAACCAGCCAGGGGCCCCCAGAGTAAAAGGGCTTTACGGACAAAGGAAAAAAGGGAATTCTCACATACTTTATTTACAAAGAATTCAGATACAAAGATTGGTGTTGGTAGCAGAGAACTAATCTTGGCTGCACATATCTGGTTTTGAAGGCTATCACTAAGCAAACTATCTACTATAGCAAGATAGCAAGTTCCAGGTGTTTGGGCTGAGTCCCCGGAATATTTGCAGTTTGGCCCAGTTCAGACATTCATGAATCTCCTACCAGTGAGGATGTACATGAGGCCTGTCTCCTGACTGGCCTCCTCTTCTATTTTAAAACAACTTGACATAAGTAATTATTTCATTTCACCAATGAGTGTAATATGTTGAAAAAGATAATACTATTAAGATTACAAAAATAAAGCTTGGGCTCATGTCTATGTTATGTTACAGCAACCAAGGTCCCTTTCAAAGAGGAAAGTAAAAAGGATGGACATGCACTGATGCTATCACCTGTACCTTGTAGTGTAAATATACATGATTTATAAGTGAAGCACTTGTTCCCACCAGCTCATAGCTGGATGATGGCAAAACCATCTTGTGTCCAGATGAATCACCCATCATTAACAGGAGCTCTTTGGATTGTTGAACCCACCTGTGTAATAAATATTAAAGGGTTCTGTATCCCAAGAGATTGGTGGAAAACCTCAGGTCCAATTCAAAAGCTATGGGTGTGTTAGCAACTAAAACACCCTCAGACTGGAGTTTCTGAGACAATTCAGTGCAGCTCCCTATGACGATAGCTGAATATTTGGATTAGAATACTTCCTGATTCCAGGACTGGATGGCTGGATGTGACCTCTTAGGCATGTATGTAATTGGCATAATGGACCTCAGGTTATAGTGAAGCCTCAAGGAACTATTAGGCCTTGAGTGACATTGAAAAGTCATTCTAGAAAGATGTGTGTGACAAAATCAGCCTATCAAATGACATATTGCTAAGAGTGGTGGTATTTCTGGAAGAATGCAAGCAGATCAAGTCTCTTCCTCAAGGATTGGTAATAGAGCAACCTGAAGACCTACCTCCATTGTGGAGCCTAATGTTCTAGACCTTGTATCTTTCCCATACTGAAGCAAAGCAACACACTTAGCTCTGAGGGAGTTGTCATATGGCAGGATCTCATCTCAAATTTCGCTATTTGCTCTGTGGATGGTAGGACTAGTTGATATACATAAGATAAATCTGTGCAATGGACAAGGCCAAGAGCAGTATATATGGTAGTGAAGGAAGAACATGATTTTCCCCAAAAGGGTAACATTTGGGTAAGCAAAAATTCCTCAGTCCAGTAAGGACCATACCACATGGTCAAACAACATATTGATAAATGTAGCTAAAAAATACTCTGGGGCAGCCTGGATGGCTCAGCAGTTTAGTGCTACCTTTGGCTCAGGGTGCGATTCTGGAGACATGGTATCAAGTCTCATGTTGGTTTCCCTGCGTGGACCCTGCTTCTCTCTCTGCCTGTGACTCTGCCTCTCCCTCTCTCTCTCCCTCCCTCTGTCGCTGTCTCTCTTTCTCTCATGAATAAATAAATAAAACCTTAAAAAATACTCTGGTGTAGGGACACTTGTGTGGGTCTGTAGTTGAGCATCTGCCTTCTGTGCAGGATGTGACTCCCTAGTCCCGGGATTGAGTTCAACATTATGCTTCCTGCATACAGCCTGCTTCTCCCTCTACCTATGTCTCTGCCTCTGTGTGTGTCTGTGTGTCTCTCAGAAATAAATAAATAAAATATTTTTAAAAAATACTCTGGTGTGATATGGTTCCCATAAAACTTCTGAAATGCAGTGAATGTGGGCCACATAATTGCCCACCAGAATAATAGACCTCCCTGAGGCTAGGATGCCAAAGTGGGTGCCTTTGCTCAGCCTCTGAAGGTGATTGCTTATGTAAGTGAGATAAATAGGCATAGTGGCACCCAAGACCTCTAAGGACAAAGGGATCTACTCCTCAGAACCAGACAGTACATATTGACTGAAAGTGTGGAGAAATCAAAACCCCTGATTTATCTTGAGAAAGAGCACTCTGGATGAGGATGTGAAATGGTGCAGCAGCTGTGGAATACAGGATAGATATTGCTCAAGAATTTGAAACTAGAGTTACCATAGGATACCACAATCCTGCTTCTAGGAATATGTCCCAAAAACTGAAACCAGGATCTCAAAGAATTGGTATCTGCACACATGTTCTTTGAAGCATTATTATTCACAATTATCCAGAAGTTGGAAGCAAACTACACGTGTCTCAACAGATGAATGGAGAAAACAATGTGGTATACACGCGCAATGTGCCCATCCTGATACTTATGAATTTATATTTTATTGTGGTTTTGATTCACCACTTCCACTAACGACTAGAGGTGTTAGGCTTCTTTTCATATGCTGCTGGCTGTTTGTATATCTTCTTTGGCTTTCCCTGCAGGGCTGTGGGCGGGCCTCAGTCAGAGTCTTGGACATCCAATGAGCCAACCTGAAAGCATCTCATGGTGATTCTTACAACGCAGAGCCCAGATCCTTGGACTTTTGTTCTTTGAAGCAAAAGCCCAAGGACAGGAGAACTTACCTCAGTGGGAAGGACCCAGTCAGGCATCTGCTTCAGGCCAGTGGGGATCATATGATTTTGATCCCAAGGGATTTATGACATTCTTTGAAAAATGACATGGTGAGTTGCCTGTGTTTGGGACTCCATTGTTTGGCATTCCCTGTTCTAGGCACCTGGTAACATCTCTTAAATTTTTTATTAAAAATTTGATTTACTGGGATCCCTGGGTGGCGCAGCAGTTTGGCGCCTGCCTTTGGCCCAGGGCGTGATCCTGGAGACCCGGGATCGAATCCCACATCGGGCTCCCGGTGCATGGAGCCTGCTTCTCCCTCTGCCTGTGTCTCTGCCTCTCTCTCTCTCTGTGACTATCATAAATAAATTAAAAAAATTTAAAAAAATTTGATTTACTGATTCATGAGAGACACACACAGAGAGAGACAGAGACACACAGAGAGAGGCAGAGACACAGGCAGAGAGAGAAGCAGGCTCTAGGCAGGGAAAAATGATGTGGGACTCAATCTCAGGACCCCGGATCACACCTTGGGCTGAAGGGAGACGACCAAACGCTGAGCCCCCCAGGTGTCCCTACATCTATCACTTGAATGATACACGTTTGACACATAATTACCTTCTCTTCTTCCAGTTCTAGGGCCCTTTGTTAGCATTACATTCTTCCACTTGAATTCTGGCTTTCATTATGTGGCTACAGAAGTTACACCATGGCTGGTGGAAGTGAACCAAATTGCAAAGTCTGGGCCAACCCTCCTCCGGGCATTGACTTCCTACAGTCTCAGAATCTGATTCTGAGGAGGAGGCTCACCTGAGGGGTGTCCTTCATCTCCAATCAACTGCACTCTGTGCAAACACTGTAAAAATTAGCCTAAAAGCCACCTCCCTATGAGGTCATGTGACCACAGACCTTGGCTCTTTAGGCATCTTGAGTGGTGATGTCCCAAGATCAAAAACACAGGGAACATTGTCTGAGGTATGGAAGTGTTGAATCACTATGCTGTACACCCAGAAGTACCTCAACATTGTTTGTTGACTATACTACAGTTTAAAAAAATAATTAGGGAGGTGGGGAAGATGGCAGAAGAGTAGGGTCCCCAAGTCACCTGTCCCCAACAAATTACCTAGATAACTTTCAAATCATTCTCAAAATCTATGAATTCAGCTTGAGATTTAAAGAGAGAAGAGCTGGAATGCTAAAGTGAGAAGAGTTCACGCTTCTATCAAGGTAAAAAGACGGGAAAAATGATAGAAACAAAAGGCACCCAAGGGGGAGGGGCCCCAGGAGGAGCCGAGCTAAGGCCGGGCAGCGAGTACCTCCAGGACTGGAAAGCCCCATCCAGGAGAAGCAGGAGCTTCACCAATCTTCCTGGAAGGTATGGGGCCAGCAGGGAGTTCAGGCAGGATCCCAGGAGGCGTGGGGATGACCTCAGGCTCACATGGACACTAAAAAAGGAGGGGTGCCCCAGGTGAGTGGGACACACTCTGTGGCTGTGCTCCGTAAGGGGTGCAGCACGTGCCTGTCTGGACACAGGAAAAGTTCTCTGCTTATATTGTTTCATTCATTTGGGGAATATAAATAATAGTGAAAGAGAATAGAGAGGAAGGGAAAAGAAATGGGTACGAAATATCAGAAAGGGACACAGAACATGGAAGAATCATAACTCTGGGAAATGAAATAGGTGTGGTGGAAGGGGAGCAGGCTGGGGTGGGGGTGACTGGGTGGCAGGCACTGAAGGGAGCACTTGACGGGATGAGCACTGGGTGTTATTCTGTATGTTGGCAAATTGAATACCAATAAAAATAAATTTATTATATAAAAAAGAAGAAGAAGAAGAAACCATATGTATTCTACTAAAGCACTTTGGAAAGATAGAAAGAAATGGAATACTTCCAAACTCGTTCTATGAGGCTAGTATCAGCTTAATTCCAAAAGCAGACAAAGACCTAACCAAAAAAGAGAATTATAGACCAATATCTTTATGAACACGGATGCAAAAACTCTCTACAATGTACAGCCAATAAGATCCAACAACACATTAAGAAGATTATTCACCATAACAAAGTCTGACTTATCCCCGAGATGCAAGTCTGGTTCAGCACTCCTAAAACAATCAGTGTGATTCATCACATCAACAATAGAAAAAAACAATAACCAAAGGATCCTCTCGATACACGCAGAGAAAGCATTTGACAAAATTCAGCATCCATTCCTGATCAAAACTCTTCAGAGTGTAGGGAACATTCCTCAACATATTTTTTCCCTCATTCCTCAACATCTTAAAAGCCATCTACGAAGAGTCCACAGCAAATCTCATTCTCAGTGGGGAAACACTGGGAGCCTTTCCCCCTAAGATCGGGAAAAAGACAGGGATGTTGAGTCTCACCACTGCTATTCAACATAGTACTAGAAGTCTAGTCTTAGCAATTAAACAACAAAGAGGAATAAACACATTCAAATTGGCAAAGAAGTCAAACTCTCCTTCTTCGTTGATGGCATGATACTGTACGTAGAAAACGCAAAAGACTCATACAGCAATTTGACAGTGTGGCAGGATACAAAATCAATATCCATATCAGGGGCATTTCTATGCACTAACAATGAGAATGAAGAAAGAGAAATTAATGGGTCAATCCCATTACAATTGTACCCAAAACATTAGATACCTAGGAATAAACCTAACAAAAGACGTAAAGGATCTATACCCTAAAAACTACAGAACAGTTCTGAAAGTAATTGAGGAAGACACAAAGACATTGAAAAATATTCCATGCTCATGGCTTGGAAGAAATAATATTGTGAAAATATCAATGTTACCCAGGGCAATTTACACGTTTACTGCAATCCCTATAAAAAAAATACCATGGACTTTCTTCAGACAGTTGGAACAAATCATCTTAAGATATGTGTAGAATCAGAAAAGACCCCGAGTAGCCAGGGGAACTTTAAAAAGAAAACCATAGCTGGGGGCATCACAATTCCAGATTTAAGGTGGTACTACAAAGCTGTGGTCATCAAGACAGTGTGGTACTGGCACAAAAACAGACACATAGATCAATGGAACAGAATAGAGAATCCAGACATGGACCCTCAAAGTTATGGTCAACTAATATTCGACAAAGGAGGAAAGACTATACACTGAAAAAAAAGACAGTCTCTTCAGTCAGTGGTACTGGGAAAATTGGACATCCACAGGCAGAGGAATGAAACTAGACCATTCTCTTGCACCATACACAAAGATAAAATCAAAGTGGAAGAAAGATCTTAATGTAAGACAAGATTCCATCAAAATCCTAGAGGAGAACACAGGCAACACCCTTTGTGAACTTGGTCACGTAACATTTAGCAACATACATCCGTGAAGGCAAGAGAAACAAAAGCAAAAATAAACTATCGGGGCTTCATCAAGGTAAGAAACTTTTGGACAGCAAAATATACAGTCAACAAAACTAAAAGACAACCTACATAATGAGAGAAGATATTCGCAGATGACGTGTCAGATAAAAGACTAGTATCCAAGTTCTATACAGAACTTATTAAACTCAACATTAAAGAAAAAAACATGAACCAAAATCTCACAGAGGAAGACACAGACATGGCCTAAAAGCACATGAGCAAATGCTCCACATACTGACCACCAGAGAAATACAAATCAAAACCACAATGACACACCACCTTACACCAGTGAGAATTTGCAAAATTAACAAAGCAGGAAACCACAAATTTTGGAGAGGATGTGGAGAAGGGGGAACACTCCTGCACTCTTGGTGGGAAGGCGAACTGGTGCAGCCACTCTGGAAATCTGTGTGGAGGTTCCTCAAATAGTTAAAAGTAGATCTTCCCTATGACCAGCAATTGCACTGCTGGGGATTTACCCCAAAGACACAGATGCAATGAAACCCCGGGACACCTGCACCCCGATGTTTATAGCAGCAATGTCCACATAGCCAAACTGTGGAAGGAGTTTTGATGTCCATCAAAAGATGAATGGATTAAGAAGATGTGGTATATGTATACAAGGAATATCACTCAGCCACTAGAAATGACAAATACCCACCATTCCCTTTGACCTGGATGGAACTGAGGGTATTATGCTGAATGAAATAAGTCAGTCAAAGAAGGATAAATATTATATGGTCTCATCCATTGGGGGAATATAAAATAGTGAAAGGGAGTAAAGGGGAAAGGGGAAAAATGAGTGGGAATTATCAGAAAGAGAGAAAGAACATGAAAGTCTCCTAATTCTGGGAAATGAACTAGGGGTGGTGGAAGTGGAGGTGGATAGGGCTGGGGGTGACTGGGTGACGGGCACTGAGTTGGGCACTTGAAGTGATGATCACTGGGTGTTATTCTATATGTTCGTAAATTGAACACAATAAAAATATATTTATTTATTTATTTTTTAATTGTTTTATTCATTTATGATAGTCACACAGAGAGAGAGAGAGGCAGAGACACAGGCAGAGGGAGAAGCAGACTCCATGCACCGGGAGCCCGACGTGGGATTCAATCCCGGGTCTCCAGGATCGCTCCCTGGGCCAAAGGCAGGCGCCAAACCGCTGCGCCACCCAGGGATCCCCCTAAAAATATATTTATAAAAAGAAACAAACAATCCAATCATGAATTGGGCAAAAGACATGAATGGAAATCTCAGAGGAAGTAATAGACATGTACAACAAGCACATGAGGAAATGTTCCACATCACTAGCCATCAGGCTAATACAAATCAAAAGCACAATGAGATACCACCTCACACCAGGGAGAATGGGGAAAAATAACAAGGCAGGAAACCACAAATATTTTTTTATTTTTTTTTAAGATTTTATTCATTTATTCATAAAGACACAGAGAGAGAGAGAGGCAGAGACACAGGCAGAGGGAGAAGCAGTCTCCACGCAGGAAGCCCGACGTGGGACTTGATCCCAGTTCTCCAGGACCAAGTCTTGGACGTAAGGCAGCGCTAAACTGCTGAGCCACCCAGGCTGCCTGGAAACCACAAATATTATAGAGAATGTGGAGAAAGTGGAACCCTCTTGCACTCTTGGTGGGAATGTGAACTGGTGCAGCCACTCTGGAAAACTGTGTGGAGGTTCCTCAGAGTTAAAAATAGATCTGCCCCATAACCCAGCAACTGTTTTGTTTTTAAAGTAGTTGATTACTATATTTTGAGAGATAGAGAGAGACTCTGTGGAGGCAGGGGCACGAGGTGAGAGAGATCCCCACAAAGATTTCCTGGAAATCTTGCTATGAGCTCAAACCAGCTCCCTGAGATCAGGAGCTGAGCCAAAATCTTGAATAAGACACTTAACCGGGTAGCCCCAGTGGCGCCGCGGTTTGGCGCCGCCTGCAGCCCAGGGCGTGATCCTGGAGACACTGGATCCAGTCCCACGTCAGGCTCTCTGTATGATGCCTGCTTCTCCCTCTGCCTGTGTCTCTGCCTCTGTCTCTGTCTCTATGAATAAATAAATAAAATCTTAAAAAAAAGACACTTAACCTACTGAGTAACCAGAGACCACTATCCTCACCCTTAATGATATGTTCCTTGAAGGATTCTCATCTTGCAACATTTTCTCTCATCCAGGCACTTGACAACGTGGGATTTTTACATATATAATCTCTTTCTTCAGCCCTGCCTAACATTTCTTTATCCTTCTCTTGGTAGGTGGTCCCCTGTCTACATGGTAAATTGAAAGTATAGATCATTGCCAGATAGTTCATTCAGAGAGATTTCTGACCCACAGCCAGCCAATCCTTGAACCAGCTCATTATCTTGCAGGGAGTCAGGGTCAAGGGAGTCTATACAGTCAAGGGAGAAGGCCTTGTCTGTATAAGATAGAGGGTAGGATATTGGGCAGCAGCACCCGGTGCTTTACACCAGAACCTCTGGTCCAATTGGTTCAAGCTTCTACCAAATGAACCTTATAAACTCCAGCCACAGGCTTGGGATTCTACACCATAATTACTGTCCCACCTACACCTCTCTATAACTGAGAGCTTTCCTAACACTTGTCCAAATTTCCTAACTCAAACCCACCAATCAGAAAGGATCACCATTCAGAATCACATAGGGTGCCTCACTTCTGGACAGACCACTATAGCCTCTCCATACAATAGCTTCTCCTCAAGGCATAATTAAAGCTGTGGGTTGGATTCTTGCTCCCTCTGTGCAGCCACCTCTCCATGCAGCCTAGGCCCCTCCGAGCTGGTCCCAGAGCTGCACAGCCCCTCTGCGGGGGACTCTTCCTCTACCGGAGCCGCTGCCGCCAAGCTGTTCCCGTGGCCACACAGCCCCCTCTGCGCAGAGCCACCACCCGAGCCCCTCCGAGCTTCTCCTGGGTCAATGCTAGGCGGCTGCAGCCTTAGGGAGCTCGGTGCACTGTCCTGGGTGCACAGGTGTTTGTTAGTGTCCCAGGGAGCCTGAGGGCATCCCTGCCCTCCTGGGGTCCTGGTGTAATTCCCTGTGGGTGCCTTTCTGCCCAGGAAGATTGGTGCAGCCCCTGATTCTCCGGGACGGGGCTCTCCTGTCCTGGGGACACTCACCTTGGCCTTAGCCCAGTTCCTCGTGGGGCCCCTCCCCCTTGAATACCCTTTGTTTCTTTATTTCTTTTTCCCCATCTTCCTACCTAGATAGAAGCGTGAACTCTTCTCAGTGTAGCATTCCATCTGGTCTCTCTTTAAATCTCAGGCCGAATTCATAGATTTTCAGGATGATTTGAAGGTTATCTAGGTAATTTGGTAGGGACAGGTGATTTGGGGACCCTACTCTTCCGCCATCTTGTCCCTCCTCTCAAGATCCCCTTTTCTACAGTAAATTAATGCTCAAAGATGTATACAGAGAACAAGGGAGTGGTCAGATCTTTGATTTTGTCTTGTTTCATGATCTCAGGCTCCTGGGCTCAAGCACCTCCTCAGGCTCCATGCAAGGATCTGGCTAAAGATTCCGTTCATCCTCCTCTACTCGCACCCCTATCCAGTCTTACACTCCTTCCCTCTATCAAGAAAAAAATAATAAAGCAAAATAATAAAACAAGAATGAAATAAAAATAAATGAGCTTTCAAGCCATTCAAAATACCTCAATAAATGCTACATGTACTCATCAAAATAAAAGAGGTGTGTATGAAAAAGCAATAAGGTTCACGATTCAAAGTATATGAAATATTCAAAAAAAGAAAGCTATAGAATGTGAAATATATCCGTGTGTTTGCCCTGAATCTTCACCAGAAGTAATATAGAGTTCAAAAGAAATTATAATTTTGCTAGAACACAGTTCATAGTTCATCTTATGAATACAAAATAACCTATTTAAGGACAGGAAAATTGTTTTCAGTTTTACACTTAAATAGTAAAAAACTTTCAGAATCCTGTGAGTTCCCTTGGTGCAAGTAGACACTAGCAAGGATGGTTATCTAGTCCATTTCCTTCGGTATTACTTGTTATCTCACTGTAAATTCGGAGCTGGAATATTTGTGAATCTAGGAAATTCAGCACCCAGACTAGAGGACACTACTTTGTTACATGCAGAGATGGTAACATCTTAAAGACCCCAGGATATTACCCATGTTTTTCACCACCAAGGTAATGCAAATGCTCCTCAAATTTTCATAGCAGCCTTGTCCTCCACTTCAACTGGAGATGTTTCTGAAGGAAGAGACAAATGTGAAAAACTTCCCTGACACATCACTGAAAGGGGCCTTATGAGGCCTATGTAAAAAAGAGCAATGAAACTCTAGGAGGTTCAAGCTTTTTTTTTTAAGATTTTATTTATTTATTCATGATAGTCACAGAGAGAGAGAGAGGCAGAGACACAGGCAGAGGGAGAAGCAGGCTCCATGTAGGGAGCCCGACGTGGGATTTGATCCCGAGTCTCCAGGATCGCGCCCTGGGCCAAAGGCAGGCGCCAAACCACTGCGCCACCCAGGGATCCCTAACTAACTTTTAAAACAGTCAGAAGTGGACAAAATAAGAAAGCTACTGAAACAGGCACCTCAGCCATCTTCTGGAAGCAATCAGTCATTGGAAAAAGGCATTGACCCAAGACTTTCAGCACAGACAAGTGATGGTAGATATTGAACAGCTTCCACCCAAGATAATGGGACAAGTTTCTCATCTAATTCATTTCAATTTTCTCTTAGCTCAGTTAAAATAATTCTCTCTTTCCTCAGACCTCTTGTGGCCCTTCATCCAGAATGACACATTGTTCCCATGTTCTTCTTATTATTCTTGCTATACTAATAATCATTGCCAGATCAGAACATAGCCAAACAGGGTCCATGCCTCCCTGTTTTTCTGACTGCTGGATATGGCATTCATCACTGAAGCTCATGGTAAATCCCTCTGGGAAATGTGGATTTCATTCAATAAAATGAATCACCAAGGATGGAATTTCCAACTATGTGTGAATTTCCAAATAAGGCCACTTTTGTTTGTTCAGGCACAAGACTCGGAGGAATTTTTATTTATGTGAAAGATTAGAAAACTGCTCCCATGGTAAAAAAAAATTGCACCAATCAAGAAACCAGAAAAGGAGTGATCTCTAATTATGCAAATGCTACTGGTAATACAATGTATATCCCAGACGGAATACGGATCAGTTGAATCCTATTGGGATGAATAGAGAATGATGATCACATTGCCCTAGATATCCTGTTAGCTGGGTTTGGAGGAATCAGTGTCGTTGTTAACAACTTCTGTACTTGGACCAATAAAGTCGTGTAGGCTGAACAAGCTGTGAGGTGCATTAAGGAAGGATCTGTCTAGCTTTCAGGTTGATTCTCATGGCTTCCAGGATTTTTTCTCTTGATCTGGTTTGGGCAAATGTGGCTCCTCATTTTCAGGCACTTTTTAAAGGTATTCTTAACTTGTCCATTGTTCATTAGTTTGCTTTCATAGTAGTCATAGCCATGGTCTATTGCATTCTATCTGGAGCCTTAACGGCTTCTATCCAAATGATCTAGCGTGACATGAATGGTCAAGAAGATCTTCCAATTCAGCTGAATATGAAGATGACTAGACCATATGCAGCAGCACATGTGGATCTCTGTTTCCTCTGAGTGAGTCAGCCTCTCCCAAGTGAGACAAGGATCAAAATGGGAACTGCAAATAGAAGATACACACGGGCATTGCTGAACAAAGATAAATTTGAACACTGGCATGAACTCATCAGTAACCCGCCAAGGAAACCAGCCAATTCACTAGGCTTTCCTACTTACAGGAAGTCAGAACAGTATCTTGTGTAAGCAGCCCAGGGAGCTAACCAATAGCCTTTGTCATTATTGATCACATGATTTGTCCATGAGATAGTCCCTGATTGTTCTCCCTTGGCAACAATCCATCAGCAGAAGAAAGATCCCAAACCATGACAATGGAAGCCCTGCCATCAGACACCCAACCCTGTTCCCTGCATACCACGCATGGCTGATCAGTTGCATTCAGTAATACAAACGCAGCTCAGAAGTCAGGGTGACACCAGTAGATTAGGTGAGGTGATAAGCACTAGGTATACTATAGAAACTGGAGGTGACAGGTGCAAAGCATCAGGTTGGGACCGTGTCCTCCAGAATGATAATCATCCATGAGACACACACAGGGAGAAGCAGACATACAGGCAGATGGAGCGGCGTGCTCCAAGCAAGGTGCTCAATGTGGGAATCAATCATGGCTCCTAAGATTGTGCCCTAAGATGAAGGAAAATGCTCTACTGCTGAGCCACTGAGGTGTCCCTGGAATGATAGTCCTCCAAATGTAGGATGGAATAGAGGCACAGAGGTAAATTAGGGTTATGCAAGAAATAGAAAAAAAGAATGCTTGATGACAGATGTAAATGTCATTCATATGGCTGGGGTCTCTGTCCTAATCCTCAGGATTTGTAAGACAAACTTCTGTGTACATTGGGCCAGTAACAGACACAGAATGGCCTTGGGAAAGAGAGAATGGAGCCACAGGTGATGAGAGAACTTGGTTCACTGCTCCTAGGATTGTGTCTCTGAACCTGGAGTACTACTCTGTCCTCACCACTGCATTCCTCCAGGGACCAGGATCTGTTTCCCAGGAGGAGAGGAGAAGATCTATATCTCAGGATGATTTTCTCTGATTTCATAAGTGAGGCCAACAAGCAGCCTCTGAACTGCCCTGTCCCTCCAAGAAACAGTCCCACTGTCCTCAAGACATTATGTTGGCTTATTGACTGCCTCCATGCTCAACCCTCGCTCCACGAACTCATTCCTGTCACTTGATTCCTGCCCATTTCTCTTCTCTGAGTTGGCCTACACTTTGATGTTTCTCTCTAATATCAAAAAAGCAGAGAGGAGTGGTCATGGGTATGTTGACATACTCCCTTAACAAACAATTGATCAATTAATAAATCCTGCCAAATCCAGGGGCACCTTCATGGTTTGAATGCTGCTTGGAGAATGAATACAACTATGCACAACCTGTCACTAGCCTGTGCCTTCTCTTTCCGCCGCATCTTGGAAGACAAGGATCTTCACTCAACCCTTCCTGCCCATGGCACTTTAGCCACGGAGAGAGATGAATACATTAGCAGTAATACATCTTGTTCAAAATCCCCCAGTCTGCAGGTGAAGTGACAGAAATGTAAAGCCATTCCTCCTGCCCCTGGGAGGGCTACCAGCCCTTTGATATCCTTTTGACACTGTGTTTCTTTTTCCTCTTAAGGTGTAGCCCACAGCCTTACACTCCTTGATCACCCATGGAATCCATCGGGCATCTGTCTCTAGATACCTAGAACCCTCGCTCTTCATATCACTCATTTAAAAAAATCACATGCAGCCTAGGTTTCCAGAAAGCACCACTGGGGAAACCACGATGTAGATATCAAGGATTTCTGGTAACAAGAAGTATGATTCTGAGGAAAGTAATTGCTGTTTTCAATGAGGCAGTATATCTCTCACTCCATGGGGAAATATCAACATCTGTATTGCAATCCAGTTCAATTGAAAGAGTATGTGTTTCATGCAGGAGTCATATTGCAGAAGGATCCTCAAATCATGATTGAGAAAATTAATTGATATTATTCTTAATTCAACTAAAACAGCTACCCTGAATTGTTTCCTTGTAATGGTCTCCATGATAAGTCAAGAATCCAATTCTAATCGCAGGCCCTCCAGGATGTGAACGGCTATCCTGCTATCACGTACTGAGTGTCTGAGCCTTATACCATGCCACCTTCCATCTGCCCTCCTAGGTAGGAACCCAAATACCTACCCTGACACTTATATCATGGACAAGACCTTGTGCTTCTCTTCATCTGTTTCTTGTCCCATCACCCAGAGACAACAACTGGCTTGGTGATAGCAAGCAGCCTTTCCTTAAGGGAAACATCTTTCCGACTTTTGGCCACGTTTTCTGAGGCAAAATATTAGACCATGGTGGGTGAAATCTGGACAGAGATTGCTCCAACTCTGTCTAGATAGCCTTTCTTCTCTTTGGATCACTCCAGAGATGGGCATGGAATGTAGCTGCGACTGGAGCTGCATGAAAAAGCTCTCTGAAAAAGGTAGAGGATTCTTTCTCAAGATCCTTTAGTCAAAAGGTTTGGGAACAAGAGGAGGGACAGGAGGGAAGTATCAGGGGGAAATATCCATTCATCCTGAAGGAACTGATAAACCAAGTACCTGGGATCAGTGTAGTTTCCAGTGTGCAGAGTCCCACATGTGGAGGATCAGGAACAAGGCTTAAAAGTATTACTGATACCAAACCTAACGTAGAAGTTTAGAGTCTCCCCCACAGAACATAGAGATGTGGACAAGGTGCATTGGATTGTGTGTAAATGGTCTCGTCCCATCTACTGTCACATAGTTATGAAATTCTCAACATACTTCCAGATTTGGGCCAGCAAAACCATTATTTTGGAGATAACCAAGTATATACTATACAAATGATTCAATGGAAGATACCATGGAGATTCATTCACTGAGTTGATTGAGGATTAAATATTCTAGCAGTACCTGGGTGGCTTTCTCACTTAACTGTCAATGGCCTGGTTTCTGGCAATGTAATATCACAATGGTCACTTTCCTTCTGGCCTCATTTTAATGGGGGCACCACGACGAGGTGGAAATGTTCCAAGATGCAGACATGCTCATCTTCTGTAGTGAAACTGGCCAATTGTTTCCTGTTATATTTAGAATAAGACATAGTTGCCTCATTCTGGCCTCTGAGGGCCATAGCCTTCACAATGGATCCCACTAATCCTGACGGGTGGCATAAGTATCCCACTGTAACCCTGAGGTACTTAGTGACTGGCTACTTACTTATACGATATGGCCAACACAATGGCATGTCACATCCAAGTTCCAATTGGAACTATGCTTACGGTTGGCTTTAGGGTTAGGGTTCGGGTTAGGGTTACGGTTTAATGTTAGGATTAGGCTTTGGGATAGGGTTAGGTTTTAGGCGGAGGGTTATTGTTAGTGTTTAGCGTTTAGGGTTATGATAAGGGTTAAGGTTTAGGGTTAAGTTTAGGTTGGGGTTAGGTTTCAGGTTCTGTTTCTGGCTCTGGGTCGGGATGGTTTAGGGTCAGGTTAGCGTTCATGTTCGGTTTAGGGTTAGAGTTCTGGTCAGGTTTCTGTTTCGGGTTCTGGTTACGGTTCAGATAATGGTTTGTGTTCAGTTTAGGATTAGTGTTCATTTTCGTGTTAGGGTTAGGTTTCGGGTTCTGGTTAGTGTTAGCGTTCATGTTACGTTTGGGGTTAAGTTTTGGTTTTGGGTTGGGGTTCGGGTTTGGGTTAGGATTCGGGGTAGGGTTAGCGTTAGGTTTAGGGGTGTTAGGGTTCGGGGTCCAGTTAAGGGCAGAGTAAAGGTTCAGGTTATGGAATAAGGTCTGTTTAGGGTTAGGGTTTGAGTTCAGATTAAGGACCCCATCTGCTACTGCATATGACTCATTTGTCTCTTCACAGGAAGCCCCTAAAATGATGCCATCCCAATGGAAATCAAGAGACCTATGAGATCCAGGGCTCTTAGAGTTGCTCCCCAGTAACAGCCACCGGAGTCTCCCAACGTGCTCTGTGGAGGCATCTGTGGAGATGTGGAGGCATCAAGGTTCTCCTAATGGATCCAAAGACCGATCCGAGTTTTACTTGATATTTTACAATCATTTTGAAGGGAAATTATGAATTTCTTGGAGAGAGAAAAACAGGATAAACAGGATGACCTGCAGAGTGAGTGGAAAAAGCAGGCCTCCAACTGAGCAGAGCCCCAATGTAGGGTCAAAGCCACAGGCCTGGGATTATGACCTGACCTGAAGGTATAGGCCTTACTGACTGAACCACCCAGGGCCCTTAATCTCATCGTCCACATGTGGGTGGATTCAGTATTCTCATGAGGCAGACATGATGATGTCACATCTATACAACTGGATATGCATTCCTACGATGGGTAGAGTGATTGACTCCCTGACACTGTGATTAGACTTGAGACTGAGTCATGTTATTTATTTAATGACTTCAATAACCTTAGTGACTAGAAATCTGTCTGTAATCATAGGTGCTTAAACTATATTATTGGATGAAGGATTCCCAACCTTCATCCCAACCCCAGCATTTTCAGTATATTGAGTGCACCTTGAGCTGTTCTGAATTCACCCAGTCCTCTCCTCTGGGCAGATAAAGGACAAAAAACAGGGCCAGTTAGATGGAGTCCCAGAAGTCCTTTGCAAACAGGAAAACTGCCTGCTTTCCACAGGCTCCTGAGGGTTGATGTGGGAGCTTTCATGCTGGGCAGAGACAACTGCTACACATGAAGACGCCCAGCATCCCTTTTTACAAGGCCTGGCACCACATAAGCAGGAGAAGGAGAAACAGTGTAGTTCTCATTCATTTGGGGAATATAAATAATTGTGAAAGGAAATATAAGGGAAGGGAGAAGAAATGTGTGGGAAATATCAGAAAGGGAGACAGAACACAAAGACTACTAACTCTGGGAAACGAACTAGGGGTCGTGGAAGGGGAGAAGGGCAGGGGGTGGAGGGGAATGGGTGATGGGCACTGAGGGGGCACTTGACAGGATGAGCACTAAGTGTTATTCTGTATGTTGGTAAATTGAACAGCCATAAAAAATAAATTTATTTAAAGAAAAACAAAAAACAAGGGTCCTGAAAGGCTGAATCACTGTGGCATACACCCCATTGATGGAGTATTACGAAGATCTATAAAGACACACGTCATAACCTGTTGGGCCTACATTGATGTGGTGTGTTCTGACAGATGACACCTTATAGTCAAACATATAGAATGGCTTATTCCAATCCCTCTTTTGTGTTAAATCACCCTCTTTATTATGATGACTTGTAAAGACTCGGAAATGTTGTGCAAGGACAGTGGAGCTGCGTTCTACACAGGATATCTTGGACACAAAGGTGAAATATCAAAAAATAGCAGTAAAATGCAAAGATACTCATTGCTCTGACTGAAACAAAGAAACCTCCCTACTCCTCTGAAACCTAAAATATATTCTGCAGCATTCCAGCATAAGTGAAGAGTGTCTTCCCACCTCATACATACCTGGAGTTTAGGAGTGGAGGTTCAGGGATCCCTGGGTGGCGCAGTGGTTTGGCGCCTCCTTTGACCCAGGGCGTGATCCTGGAGACTCAGGATCGAATCCCACATCGGGCTTCCGGTGTATGAAACCTGCTTCTCCCTCTGCCTGTGTCTCTGCGTCTCTCTCTCTCTCTCTCTCTCTGTGACTATCATAAATAAAAAAATAAATAAAAATTTAAGAAAAAAGGAGTGAAGGTTCAGATCTCTTTGCAGTTGGGCCTGTGGTGTACTCACATAGAAACACTATGGGAGAACCCCAGGCTTCTCCCCATGTTTGTGTGTGGGGCCATATTTTGTTGAGATCCCTCATCCCATTCTCGCCTCAGAATAGTAGTGATCCTTGTTTCTCTGATGCACCTGAAAATTGTCTGGGAGGTAGAATAGTTGAGGCCACAGACCATCGCCTCCAAGAACTGGGTGAAGCTTTGTAAATACAGTGCCCCGAATATACACAGGGCCAAGAGACATTGTGGTCCTCCCTCGACATCACCCCATGGGACAGGCAAGTAGTAATCATGTTCTCCAGTTCAGACCACAAAGGTAGCTGAAGAGACATGTGGCAAGGAGGAAGCCAGATGAAAAAGACTCTTGGGTTCATAACTAACACATTCAAAATTGTGCTTGGTCCTCAGCACTCACAATCACATCATGCCTGCTACATCCTGGGGTCTGAACACCAAAGATGTGTAGGCTTCCAACACCTGGCAATTGGTTTCTGTCCAGGAAGGTCATGTTACTCTTCTCTACCCACTCTACACAAGCACACACACACAAACACACACATACACACACATACACGCAATGAGGAGTACAGAGGTCTGAGCCGCCTCAGCTGAGATCACAGTGTGTTCTGCTCTGCATGGGCTGCCACAAGTTGCCTTTTGCTCCCTGTTGAGGTCTCCACACGCTACCAGCAGCATTGGAGATGAGAGATGAGCTGACGTCAACAGCAATATGAACATTTTTCTGTCTGGACTCTCCTGAGCCCAGAGATCCTGAAAGCAAGACAACAGTAACAGAACATCATGTTCTCTTGACCATCTCCAGTTATGTGAGCTCGGAAGTGGGAATTTCTAGAATGCAACATCCTGGTTACCAGAGTTCCAAGACAGTTGTGGGTCTATCACCATGGAATTGAAGTCCCTTTTTCAAGATTCCAACCTCTGGGCCCCTTCCTTCAGTCAGACCTATCCAGGACCCCTTCTTGTCAGATGACTGCTTACCATTGCTATCGCCTTCACTGTACATCATGAGCCAAAAATGCCATAGCTACAACTCTCTATCCTAATATTGTGGTGATGGAGCTGAATTCAGAACTTTATTTTTCTACTTGCTTTCCCAGTTCTGTGTCCTGTATAAGCCACGGTGTCTCTCACATAGTCCCCAGTTTCCCAACCTGCACGGTGGGAGAATCAGGCTATAGTCTACTTCCTAGGGACATCATCAGGGGTCTATTGATGATATTTATTTCGTGTGTGAGCTGGCATCCTGTGTATCTGAGGTGCAAATATAAGGATGGAAAATTGAAAAGAAGCACTCGTATGTGGCCTGGAGTGCCACTAGAATGTGGTTTGGGTTCCAACAATGTAATATGACAATGATCACTTTCCCTCTGTCCTCAGTTGAATGGGATCACCACGATGCGACCATATAGCTGCCCATAATATATTTTTAAAATCGTTTTTATTTCCTTGGTGTTGGTGGCGATCTCTCCTTTCTCATTCATGATTGTATTAATTTGAGTCTTTTCTCTTTTTCTTAAGGCTGACTAATGGTTTATCTATCTTATTAATTCTTTGAAAGAACCAACTCCTAGTTTTGTTGTCTTGTTCCACAGTTTCTGGTCTCTATTTCATTGAGTTATGCTCGAATATTTATTACCTTTCTTCTGCTGCTGGGTGTAGGATCTATTTGCTTTTTTTTTCTCTGCCCCTTTAGGTGCAAGTTTTGCTTTTGTATTTGAGTTCTTTCCAGTTGTTGGATGGATGCTTGTATTGTGATGTATTTCCCCCTCAGGAATGATTTTGCTGTATCTCAAAGATTTTGAATGGTTGTTTTCATTCTCGTTAGTTTCCATGAATCTCTTAAATTCTTCTCTAATTTCCTCATTGACCCATTCATCTTTTATCAGAATGGTCCTTAACCTCCACATGTGTGAAAACCATCCAAACTTCTTCTTGTGATTTAGTTCTGATTTCAAAGCATATGGTATGAAAATATGCAGGGCACCATCCCAATCTTTTGGTATCAGTTAAGACCTGATTTGTGGCCCAGTATGTGGTCTATGCTGGAGAAAGTTCCATGTACACTTGAGTAGAATGTGTATTCAGTTGCGTTTGGATGTAAAGTTCTGTAAATATCTGTGAAATCCATCTGGTCCAGTGTATCATTTAAAGCTCTGGTTTCATTGGAGAAGTTGCACGTAGAAGATCTGTCAATTGTAGAAAGTGCCACATTCAAATCACCAAGTTTAAGTGTATTATTATAATAGTATATCTTATCTTTGGTTAATAATTGATGACATACTTGGCAGCTCCCACATTCGGAGCATAAATATTGAAGATTGCTAAATCCTCTTGTTGGATAGGTCCTTTAAGTATGATATAGTGTCCCTCTTCATCTCTCACTATAGTCTTCAGGATAAACTTAATTTATCTGGTATAAAGATGGCTACCCCTGATTTCTTTTGAGGACCATTTGAATGGTACATGCTTCTCCAACCTTTTATTTTCAGGCTGTAGGTGTCCTTATGTCGAAAATGAGTCTCTTGTAGACAGAAAATAGATGGGTCTTACTTTTTTATCCACACTGAAACTCTGTGCCTTTTGATGGGGTCATTAAGCCCATTCACGTTCAGAGTTACTATTGAAAGATATGAATTTAGTGTCATCATGGACGAATCCAGTCCCTGTTTCTGTAGATTTTTTTTCCTTGCACTTTTTCTATTATAGAATCCCCCTTAGTATTTCTTACAGAACTGGCTTGGTGGTCACATATTATTTCAGTTTCTGCCTGTCTTGGAAGCTTTTTCTCTCTCCTTCTATTTTGTTTGTTTGTTTGTTTTTGTTTTCTTTTTTTAATAATACATTTATTTTTTACTGATGTTCAATTTACCAACATACAGAATATCACCCAGTGCTCATCCCGTCAAGTGTCCCCCTTGGTGCTATCACTCATTCACCACCATCCCCCGCCCTCCTCCTCTTCCACCACCCCTAGTTCATTTCCCAGAGTTTGGAGTCTTTGTGTTCTGCCTCCCTTTCTGATATTTTCTACCCATTTCTTCTCCCTCCCCTTCTATTCCCTTTCATTATTATTTATATTCCCCAAATGAATGAGACCATATCATTTTGTCCGTCTCCAATTGACTTAATTCACTCATTATAATACCCTCCAGTTTCATCCACCTCGAAGCAAATGGTGGGTATTTGTCATTTCTAAAGGCTGAGTAATATTCCATTGTATACATAAACCACATCTTGTTTATCCATTCCTCTTTTGATGGACACCGAGGCTCCTTCCACAGTTTGGCTGTTGTGGATATTGCTACTATAAACATTGGAGTGCAGGTGTCCCGGCGTTTCAATGCATCTGTATCTTTGGGGTAAATCCCCAGCAGTTCAATTGCTGGGTCGTATGTCAGGTCTATTATTAAGTCTGATGCTCTCAATTGACCAACCCAGTCCCTGTTTCTGTGGATTTTTTTCCTTGCACTTCTTCTAGTACAGAATCCCCCTTATTATTTCTCGCAGAACGGGCTTGGTGGTCAAAATTATTTCAGTTTCTGTCTTTCTTGGAAGCTTTTTATCTCTCCTTCTATTTTGAATGAGAGCCTTGCTGGATAAAGTATTCTTGGCTGCATATTTTTCTCATTAGGATCCTGAATATATCCTGCCAAACCCTCTGGCCTTCCAGGTCTCTGTGGAGATTTTTGCTCTTAATCTAATAATTCTCCCCATTAAATTTTGGGATTTCTTGTCTCTTGCTTCTTTCAGGATCTCTTCTTTATCTTTGGAAATTGCCAGCTTCACTATGAAAAGTCAAGGTTTTTAGTGGTTTTTATTGATTTTATGGTGGGATCTCTCTATTTCCTGGATCTAAATGCCTGTTTCCCTTCCCAGATTAGGAAAGTTTTCAGCTATGTTTGGTTCAAATACATATTCTGGCCCTCTGGCCCTTTCGGCGCCATTGGGAACCCCAATTAAACGTAGATTTTTCTTTCTGAGGCTGTCATTTTTTCCCATAATGTATCCTCATGATCTTTCAATTGTTTTCTCTTTGCCATCAACTTGTCTGTTATGTCACTCACTTGTTCTTCTACTTCATTATCTTTTGTCGTTAGGACCTCTAGTTTGGATCGTGTCTCATTTAATTGATTTTTAATTTGTGTCTGATTAGATCTAAATTTGCAGTCATGAAGTGTCCTGATTCTTTCATGCTTTTTTCTAGAGCCACCAGTAGCTTTATAATAGTTCTTCTGAATTGGCTTTCTGACACTGAAGTATAATCCAAATTTTGTAACTCTGTAAGTGAGAGGACTGTTTCTGATTCTTTCCTTTGAGGTGAGGTTTTCCTTCTAGTCATTTTGTGCAGTGCAGGGTGACCAAAACAAGTTGTATTGGAAAAAGGAGAAAAAGAGAAGAGAAAAAGAAAGACAACAAAAAGAAAAAAAAGAGAGGAAAAAATAATAGAAGAAAAGAAGAAAAAGGGCGGGGGAAGCAAACAAAACAAAAAACAAGGCGTGGTATCCTATGATTCTATATACTGTAAATCCTTTGACTTCTCCTGGAACTTTCCAGTGCTGCTTGCTCAATAACTTCGTTTTCCCCTACCCGTGTAGCTGGTCTTCTGGGGGACGGTCCTGCTGTGAAGATTCTCAGGTGTAAGTACTGGGGGGAGCTGCTCAGCCCCCTGCCTGGTGTACTGGTCAGTAAAACTTGTTTATCCTGTTTATCCTGTGAAGCCACTGTGAGGCTAAGTGGGGGTCATTTATCCTTGAGGCCCCAGGAGGAACAACAGTCCAGATATCATCTCTCCAGGCCTGGAGTCAGTTCCTGCAGTAAATACTAGAGCTCTTAGTCTGCAGGGGCCTGGATGCTATGGGGGTGGGGTCACTGATCTGAACACCTTGGGGCCACCCAGTGGCAGGAGCGTCCTTGCTGTCCTGTGCCTCCCGGCCTCCGCCTGTCCACAAGGAGTGCCAGATTCTGGGTTGTGTGCCCTGGCACCCTGGGCTCTGGGGCCTACACTGCTGGAATCGCACTCCAGGTGCTGCACAACCCCCTCCATGTTATCGCCACAGAGTTGCTCCCGTACCCAGTGGCCCCCATGCTGCAGCATTTTAGGGAGCTCAGCCACGGTGTGTGGTTCACTCTTCCCCAGGGTGCATGTTCTCCGATAGTGCTCCTGGGACCCTGAAGGTATCCCCACCCCTCCTGTGATCCTGCTCCAACTCCTTGTGAGCATATTTCCTTCCTGGAAGATTGGTGAAGCTCCTGCTTCTCCAGGATGGCGCTTTTCCATCCTGGGAGAATTTGCCTTGTGGCCTTAGCCCGGCTTCTCGCTGGGTCCCTTCCCCTTGGATGCCTTTTATTTCTTTATTTTCCTCTCTTCCTACCTTAATAGAAGTGTGAACTCTTCTCAATGTGGCATTCCAGCTGTTCTCTGTTTAAATCTCAAGCCGAATTTGTAGATTTTCAGAATGATTTGAAAGTTATCTAGGTAATTTGCTGGGGACAGGAGACTTGGGGACCCTACTTTTCTGCCTTCTTCCCCCTCCCTCCAATATAGATTCTTGATGAAGGAATCCCAACCAACGTTTTCCATATACTTAGTGGAGCTTGAGCAGCTCTCCCTTTCCACAAGGACCTCTCCTCTTGGCACATAAAGTAAAAGAGCAGCAGTAGTTAAATGGTATCCCAGAAGTCCTTAGCAAACAGGAAAACGGCCTGCTTTCCATGTGCTTGTCTAAACCCACAGTGCCATATGCCCATGAGAATTGATGTGGAGAGATTCTTCGCTGGGGAGAGACAACTGCTACACATGAAGATGCCCAGCAGCCCTTTCTAGGCAGGCATAGATAAGTCTCTGCCATGTTTTCTCCCAGGACTTCCTACAGTAGCCCCATGGGGTTCATCCTCTTGCCACAGCACTTTAAAGAGGAACAAAATGAAGCTCAAAGATGTGAAGTGACAATCCCAAAATATACAGTTAGTAGAGGTGAACCTCAAACCCTGAGCTGTGTATAGGGTGGTTACTCACCTGTGGAACTGCTTGTCCAGGACATATTGGGGTCTGGTGAACACCTCGCAGAAACAGGAAATGATTGTGTTCTTTGAAAGGGGTCTCCCCTAGAAGGATGGCACCAGGGACTGCATAAAATTGTCCATTCTGCCTTCCTTGAGAATCAGCATGATCGAGGCCTCACCCAGGGACACAGTTGATGATACCTTTTCACACCAGAGGCACAGGAGGGACAAGGTAGTCAGTTTCCAAACCACAAAACACTGGGAAGATCAGGGTCTGGTGCTCAGGAAAAAGACAACCATCCCTTCGTGAAGTTGTACAGGACAAAGGACTTCAGTGCTGACACAGAAAAAGGTTCTAGGTTTCCAAGTAACATTGGTTTGAGGGGATACATGGAAAAAAGGTGGTAACTTCAACACACTCTGTTAGCTGAGCAACAACAGCATTTCTCTCAACTAAGAGCTTTTACACAGACCAATATGCCATGGAATCATCTGTAAACATCCCTAATCCAGATAGAACACAGAGGGTTAGAAACTCAAATGCTGCTGAAGATCACATATGTTGGGCTTGAGAAGAGACCAAAGCATGGGCCACATGGCATTTCCCCTAAACTAACATAGCTTGGTCTGTTACTGACATAGAGAGGAAGGGTCAGGGGAGAACCACCTTCTTTGCAGGCCCCATTGGAGCCAACTGTTTCTAGGCTGGTTGATTGACTTGCCCTTATCAAATGGATCTTGACCTTGACTATGAATGTGACCTGTTTTCAGCCCAGACCCGCAACTGATTTAGTTGGTGGGCTGATGCACTTGTGCTTGTCTGTGGGAGATGAAATAATCTATCCCTTGGAGCAACTCATTAAAGATTTCCGTGTGGATCTCTACAAAAAGACAGAGCCAGCTACTTGGGTCAGGAGTAATCAGAGGCCTTTCACCTAATCTGCAGCTCCAGGATATGGCGGATATAGCAATATAACACTCTGGGCGTCACATAAGCTCTTTCTTGCAGCACTGCAGAAATGAAAGAGAATGGTATCAGGTAAAGTGCCAAGGACCTTGCAAGGCTGAACCACTTTTGCAGACTGCCCCATTAATGGAGTACTATGAAGATCTATAAGGGCATAGCTCATGACCTGCAGGGCCTACAAAGATCTGATGTGTTCTGACAGATGACAAAGGATAGAAAATATATTGAATGGTTTAATCCTACCAATCCTTTAGTGTTAAATCACCCTCTTTAGTGTGATGTTTATTATGGCTGGAGGCATTCTACAAGGATTGTGGAGCTGTGTTCTACACGGGATATCTGGGATGCGTAGGTCCCAGATATTAGTTTGTGTTCTTTTTTACTACTATAAAAATAGTAGTAAAACTCAAAGATACTCATTTCTCTGAGAGAAACAAACACACCACCCCACTCCTAAAAAACATGAAATATGTCCTGCACCATGCTAACATATGTAGAGTGTCTTCCCACTTCATACGTAGCTGGAAGTTAGGAGTGGAGTTTCAGATCTATTTGCAGTGGGGCCTGTGTTACACTCATATGGAAACACTACAGGAGTGCCCCAGGTTTCTCTCCATGTTTGTGTGGGCTTCATATTATTTGGAGACCCCTCTTCCCCTTCTCACCTTAGAATACCACTGATCCTTGTTTGCTTGGTGCACCCGAACATTCTCTACCAAGTTAGAATGCTTGAAGCCACAGACTATCTCCTCCAAGAACTGGGTACAGCCCTCAAAAGACAGTGCCCTGTATATACAGGGCCAAGAGACATTTGTGTCCTCTCTCAACATCACCCCAAGGGGACACCCACATTAGAAATCGTGTTCTCACATTCAGACCACATGGGCAGTTGAAGAGACATCTGGCATGGAGTAAGCCAGATTACAGAGACTCTTGTGCTCATAACTAACATATTCGAAGTTGAGCTTAGTCCTCAGCACTCACCTTCTCACTTTGCCTGCTAAGTTCTGTGCTGTGAACACCAAGATGTGCCAAGTTTCCATCACCTTGTAGCTGGTTTCTGCCCAGGAAAGGTATGTTCCTCTCCACTGTGCCCTCTGCACATGAACACACAAACACACAGAGAGACACAAAACACTCATAGACACACACAAAGACACCTACAATGAAGGGTAAAGTGGTGGGAGCCTGCTCAGTTGAGATCACAATGTGGTCTGCTCTTCAGTGGGCTGCCCCACTTTGCCTGTGTTACCTCTTGAGGTCTCCTGACACATAACCAGAACCTTCAGAGAAGGGGGCTGAGCTGACATCTACATCGAAATGAAAAACTCTCCATCTGGACTCTCCTGATCCCAGAGCGCCTGAAAGTAGGACAACAGCAACAGAACATCTTGTTTTCTTGACCGTCTCAAGTTAAGTGAGCTGAAAAGCAATAAGTTTTAGAATGCAGCTTCCTGGTTGCCACAGTTATAAATCAGTTGTAGTCCTTTCACTAAGGAAGTGAAGTCTCTTTTTCAATATTACAGCCAGCCTTGGGCCACTTCTTTCAGTCAGACCTATCCAGAGCCCCTTCTGAGAAGATGACTGCTTAACCCATGTCATCTTAACTGTATATCATCAGCCAAAATGTCATAGGCACAAATCTCAGAAAATGCAAGTAACATCCTAACTTTGAGGAGATGGAGCTTAATTGAGACCATTATTTCTCTGCTTGGTTTCCCAGTTTTGTGTCCTATCTAACCCACAGTGTCTCTCACATAGTCCCCAGTTTGCCAACCTGCATGTTTGGAGAACCAGGCTAGAATCTACTTCCTAGGGACATCTTCAAGAGTCTATGGATAATATTTATAATACATGTGAGTTGGTATCCTGTGTATCTGAAGAGCATATTTAAGGATGGAAGGTTGAGAAGAAGGGGGGAATGTGGCTTGGAGTACCACTTGAAGGTGGTCTGGGTTACAACAACTTATTATCACAATGGTCAGTTTTCCTCTATGGCAATTCAATGGGGGCACCACGATTGGATGGAAATGCTCCAAGATGCAGGTGTGGTCATCTTCTATAGTATACTGTCCAATCGTTTCCTGTTACATTTAGAATGAGACCAAATTGCCTCGTTTTTGCCTCTGAAGACATCAGCCTTCACAATGGCTCCAAGCGATCCTGAATTGTGGCATAAGTATCCTGTGTAACCCGGAGGTGCTTAGTGACTGGCTCCTGAACAATACAATACAGTCAACACAATGGCATGTCACATCTAAGTTCCAATTGCTACTATGCTTAGGTTTAGTGTTAGGGTTAGGGTTAGGATTGTGATTTATGGTTAGCTTTACTGTTAGGATTAGGGTTAGGGTTTAGGGTGAGTGTTAGGGTTAGTGTTTAGGGTTAATACTTAGGTTTAGGGTTAGGGTTCAGTTTCCAGTTCAGGTTCAGGATTGGGTAAGGTTAGGATTCAGGTTAGGGTTTGTGTTCCCATAACAGTTGTGTTCGGGTTAGGGTTGTGTTAGGGTTAGAGTTATGTATAGTGGCATAGTGTGTTCTGGGTGCAGATTAAAGTTAGGGTTAGGTTTCAGGTTAGGGAATAGGGTGTGTTTAGTGTTAGGGTTCGCGTTTGGATTAGGGAACCCAACTACTGCTAACTTTGACTCATGCGTCTTTTCATAGGAAGCCCCAGAATGGAGCACTCCCAGTGGAAATCAAGAGATCTGTGAGATCCAGGGCTCTGGGAGTCGCTCCCCAGCCACAACCCCTATAGGCTCCCAATGTGTTCTGTGGAGGCATCAAGGTTTTCCTTCTGGGTCCAAAAACCAATCCAAGTTTTACTTGATTTACTTGTGTTACTGCACCTCTCTAAGATTTATTTTCCTCCTCTGAATGTCACTGCACCTCTCTAAGGTTTCTTTTACTCCTCTGAATCTCAGTGCACCTCTCTAATGTTTCTTTTCCTCCTCTGAAAACTTTTGTGCTAAGAGGATGAACCTCATGGGGCTACTGTGGGAAATTCTGGGAGAAAACCTGCATTAATCTTATCTGGAGCCTGGCCCTGTAGAAAGGGCTGCTGGGCATATTCATCTGTAGCAGTTATCCCGCCCCAGGAAGGAAACTCTCCACATCAACCCTCATGGGCCTCAGGCACTCTAGGTTTACAGAAGCACGTGGAAATCAGGCCGTTTTCCTCTTTGCAAAGTTTTTCTTGGATTCCATCTAGCTGGTCCTGCCACTTGTCTTTTATGTGCCCAGAGTAGAGGTCCCTAGTGCAAGGCAGAGAAGCTCTGGTTCTCTCAGTATATGGAAAGGGCTGGTTGGGATTCCATTATCCAAGACAATAGTTTAAGCACCCAGGATTTCATACACATTTCTAGTCACTAAAGTCATTGATGGAATAAAGTAGATACAGTGTCTCAGTCTCAAGGTTAATCAGAGTGTCATACAATCACTCTACCCATTGGAGGCACGCATGTTCCCAGTTTGTTCTATGTGACATTTTCATGGCCGCCTCATGGAATGAGTGGAACACCCACATTTGTACCATTAGGATGGACGAAAAGATCAAGTAAGAGCATTCTGTGACTCAGTGAGGCCTCTGACTTCATGTCAGGTCATGATCCCTGACCTTCAGGTCAGGTCATGATCAGGACCTGGGTTTGAGACCTACATTGGACACCCTGCTCAGTGGGGAGCCTGAATCTCTCGCTTCCATTGCAGCTCCCACAACTTTTCCTCTCTCTTTCTCCAAGAAATCAGTAAATTTCCTTGACAATTTTTGGAAAATATGAAGTAAAACTTAGATTGGTCTTTGGATCCAGAAGGGGAGCCTTGATGTCTCCACATAGTACATTGGGAGACTACCGTAGTTGTTGCAGGGAGTGACTGTCAGAGACCTGGATGTTATAGATTTCTTGATTTCCATTGGCAGGGCTTCAGTTTGGGGGCTTCCTGTGATGAGCATATGGGGTCCCTAACCCAAACCCGAACACTCACCCTCAACAAACCCTATTCCCTAACATGAAACCTAACCGTTAACTTAACCCAAACCCGAACCCTAACCCTACACCTAAACCTAACACTACACCTAACCCAACCTCTATCGGAACACAAACCCTAACCAGAACACAAACCATAACCTGACACTTTCCTGTCCCAAACCTGAACCTCATCCCTATCCCGAACCCTAACTCTCACCCTAACCCTAACCCCAACCCAATCCGTAACCCTAAACCCTAACCATAAACCCTAATCCCCAACCCTACACTCACCCTAAAAACTAACACTAATGCTAAACCTAAACCTAAACCGTAATCCTAACCCTAACCCTAACCATAAAACACACTAACCTTATCCTTAAAACAAAATCTAACAAGAACACAAACAACCCACCCCAGCTGGTCCCATAATGGAACACGAAACCGAACTCTAACCCAAACCCTAAACCTAACCCTAAAACGAACCCTAACCCTCATGTGAACGCAAAACCTCCCCGGCCTTAACCTGTCCCAAACATGAACAGAAACCCGAACACTAACCCTAAACCTATCCCTAAAAAATAACCTTAAACCCTGTCCTGAAACCATAAACCCTAACCTTAATACTCAACCTAAACCCTAACCCTCACTCTACCCATAACCCTAAACTGTAATCCAAACCCTAAACCTAACTCTAGCTCAAACTATAACGCTAACCCTAAGCAGAGTTCCAATTAGAACTTAGATGTGACATGCCATTCTGTTGGTCAAGAGTCAGTTGCTTAGCACCCCGAGGTTACCCAGGGATTCTTATGTCACAGCTCAGGATTGCTGGGAGCCATTGCGAAGCCTACAGTCCTTGAGGGCAGAACGGGGAATCATTTTAAATACAACAGGAAACATTTGGACAGTTGGACTACAGAAGATGAATATGTCTGCATCTTGGAGCATTTCCACACCATCGTTGTGCTCCCATTGAAAGGAGGCCAGTGGAAAAGTGAACATTGTAATATTATGTTGCTAGAACAAAAGCCACATTCAACTGTTACTCTGCGCCACATCCAACCCCTTCTTGTCAAAATTCCATCCTTAAATTTGAGCCTCAGATATACATAGGATACAGCTCACATGCGTTATAAATGTCATCCAAGGACAGTGATGATATCTCTAGGAAGTAGAATCTAGTTGATTCTCCCACCATGCATATTGGCAAACTGGAGACTCTGTGAGAGACACCATGGGTTAGGTAGGACACAGAACTGGGAAACCAAGCAGAGAAATAATAGTCTCAATTCAGCTCCATGTCCTCAATGGTAGAACTTACTTGCATTTTCAGACTTGGGACTATGGCATTTTTGGCTCAGGATGTACAGTTAAAGAAATGACATGGTGTAAGCAGTCATCTACCAAGAAGGGGCTCTGGATAGGTCTGACTGAAGGAAGGTGTCCAGCGGCTGGAATCTTGAAAGTGAATTCACTTCCTCCTAGGTTAGAGACCCACAACTGATTTAGAACTGTGGTAACCAGGAAGCTGCGTTCCAGAACTTCCCACTTTTCAGCTCAATTAACTGGAGACGGTCAAGAAAACAAGATGTTCTGTTGCTGTTTTCCTACTTTCAGGCGCTCTGGGCACAGGAGAGTCCAGACAGAGAGATGTTCGTGTCACTGTCGATGACAGCTCGTCCCTGTTCTTTGAAGCTTCTGGTTATGTGTCAGGAGACCTCAACAGGTACCACAAGGCACCTTGGGGCAGCCCACTGGAGAGCAGTCCATCCGGTGATCTCTGCTGAGCCGGCTCACACTTCTTTACCCTGCATTGTGTGTGTATCTGTATGTGTATGTGTGAGAGTGTGTGTGTGTGTATGCGTTTGTGTGTTAGCATGTGAATGTGTAGATGTTATAGAGGAGAGGAACATGCCCTTCCTGGATAGAAACCTGCTGCAAGGTGTTGGAAGCCTGACACATCTTTGGGATTCAGACCCCAGGTCATAGCATGCAAGTAGAAAAGTTGAGTGCTGAGTACCATCTCAACCATGAATATGTTAGTCTTGAGGAAGAGTCTCTTTCACTTGGCTTCTTCCATGCCAGAACATCTCTTCAGGTGCCCTTGTGGTCTGGACTGGATAACATGATTACTAATGAGGGTGTCCACTTGGGGTGATTTCATGGGAGGACCATAATGTCTCTTGGCCCTGTATATATAGGACACTACATTTACAGAGCTGCACCCAGGACATCTTGGATGAGACGGTCTGTGGCTTCAATTATTCTAACTCCCTTGATAATTCTTGGGTGCAAGAGACAAAGAAGGATCAGTGCTATTCTGAGGCGAGAATGGCATGAGGGTTCTCCATACAAATACGGCCTCCACATAAACATGGAGAGAACCTGGGACCTTCCCGTAGTGTTTCCACATGAGTGCCTCACAGGCCCAACCTCAAAGAGATCTGAACCTCCACTCCTAACTTCCAGCTATGTATGAGGTGGGAAGACACTCTTCACCTATGTTAGGATTGTCCAGAATATATTTAATGTTTTTTAAGGAGTTGATATTATTTGTTACATTCAGAGCAATGAGTATCTTTGCATTTCACAACCATATTTTAAAATTTCACCCACGCTTCCCAGATATCCTCTGTAGAACACAGCTACACTGTCCCTGCAGAACTTCTCCAGGAACTTGCAAATTATCACAATAAAAAGGGCGAATTAACACAAAAATAGGGGTGGGAGGAAGCCATTCTGTATGTTGATCTAGCAGGTGTCATCTGTCAGCAAACATCAGATAATTGTAGGTCCAACAGGTCATGAGCTGTGTCCTTATAGATCTTCATAGTGCTCCATCAATGGGGACGTCTGTAACAGTGATTCAGGCTTTCAAGACCCTTGGCACTTGACCTGATACCATTGTCTTGCCATTTCTGCAGTGCTGCAAGGAACATTTTATGTATCCCAACGTAAAATGCTAGATCTGCCATAACCTGGAATCCCACATTAGGTGGAAGGCCTCTGATGCCTCCGGACCCAACTAGATGGCTCAGTCTTTTTTGTAGGAATCCACACAGGAAATCTGGGATGAGTTGTTCTAAGGGTTCAAATAGTCGATCTACCTCTGACAAGCACAGGTGCATCAGGACACACAAATAATATCAATTGCCAGTCTGGGCTGAGACGCGGTTACTTTCATGGTCAAAGTCAGGACACTGAGGTGATCATGGCCAGCCAAAAACTCAGACTAGAAACAATTGACTCCCCTGGGGCCTGCAGAAGAAGGTGATTCTCCCCTGAACCTTCCTCCCTATGTCAGGAACAGACCAAGGTACATCAGCTTAGGGGAAATGCCATGCAGCCCATGCTTTGGTCTCTTCTCAGGCCCAACATATGTAATCTTTAGCATCATTTGAGGTTCTAACCCTCTGTATTCTATCTGCAGTGGGAATGTTTATGGATTACTCCATGACGTTCTGGTCTTTGTCAAAGCTCTTAGTTGA
The DNA here is from genome assembly GCF_053574225.1 of Canis aureus. Lineage (NCBI taxonomy): Eukaryota > Metazoa > Chordata > Mammalia > Carnivora > Canidae > Canis > Canis aureus. The sequence continues at coordinate 794,883 of NC_135650.1, read as the reverse complement.
GAGAAATGCTGTTGTTGCTGCTAAAGAACGTGTTGAAGCTACCGATGGTTTACCATGTCTCTCCTAAAACCAATGTTACTTTGAAACCTAGAACCCTTTTCTGTGTCAGCACTGAAGTCCTTTGTCCTGTACCACCTCACGAGGGGATGGGTGTCTCTGGTCTGAGCACCAGACCCTGAACATCCCATTTGTTCATTGTTTGGAAGCTGACTACAGTGCCCCTCCTGTGTCTCTGGTGTGAAAAGGAATCATCAACCATGTCCCTGGTGAGGCTGGGACCATGTTGATACTCAAGGAAGGCAGAATGGATTCTTTTGTACATCCCTGGTGCCATCCTTCTGGGATAGAAGCCTCTCAAAGAACCCAATCATTTCCTGTCTCTATGAGGTGTTCATCATAGCCCAACATGTCCTGGGCCTGCAGTTGCACAGGTGAGTGACCACCCCATACACAGCACAGGGGCTGAGTCTCACCTCTACTACCGGTATGCTTAGGAAATATCACTGTACCCCTCTGAGCTTTATTTTCCTCCTTTGAAACTTGCTGTGCTAAGAGGATGAACCTAATGGAGCTACTGTAGGAAATCCTGGGGGAAAACATGACACAGACTTATCTGGTGCCTGGACGTGTAGAAAGTGCTACTAGGCATATTCCTGTGTAGCAGTTTTCTCTCACCAGTGAAGAAGCTTCCACATCAATCCTCATGGACCAGTGGCACTCTAGGTTTACTGAAGCACCTGGAAAGCAGGCCGTTTTCCTGTTTGCAAAGGACTTCTTGGATTCCATCTCACTCTTCCTGCTACTTGTCCTTTATGTGCCCAGAGTAGAGTTTACTGGGGGAAGGCAGAGCAGCTCAAGGTCCACTCAGTATATTTAAAGTGCCGGTTGGGATTTCTTCAACCCACAATATAGATCAATCATCTAGGATTGCAGACACATTTTTAGTCACTAATGTCTTTGAAGGTATACAGTAGATACAGTGTCTCGGTCTCAAGACTAATCAGAGTGACTGTCAATCACTCTACCCATGGTAGGCACGCAAGTCCATAGTTGGTTTCATGTGACATCTTCATGTCCGCCTCATCAGATGAGTGCATCCACCCACTTTAGAATCATTACCTGGACGATAAGATCTAAGAAGGGCATTGGATGGTTCACTTAGTGAGGCCTCTGCCTTTAGGTCAGGTCCTGATGCCAGGCTCCTGACTTTGAGCCCTTCATTGGGCTCCCTGCTCAGTGGGGAGCCTGCTTCTCCTGCTCCCTCTGCAGCTCACCTGCTTATTCTCTCTCTCTCCAAGAAATTAATAAATTTCCTGAAAACTTCTTATAAAATACCAAATAAAACTTGGATTGATCTTTGTTTTGTTTTTTTGTTTGTTTGTTTTGTTAATAATAAATTATTTTTTAATTGGTGTTCAATTTGCCAACATACAGAATAACACCCCATGTTCACCCGCACAACCAGCCCTCATCCCCTTCCACCACCCCTAGGTCATTTCCCAGAGTTAGGAGTCTCTCATGTTTTGTCTCCCTTTTGATATTTCCTACCAATTTCTTTTCTCTTCCCCTCTAATCCCTTTCACTATCATTTATATTCCCCAAATGAATGAGACCATATAATGTTTGTCCTTCTCTGATTGACTTATTTCACACAGCCCTTCAGTTCCATCCATGTCGAAGCAAATGGTGGGTATTTTTCATTCATAATTGCTGAGTAATATTCCATTGTATACACAAACAACATCTTCTTTATCCATTCATCTTTTGATGGATGCCAAGGCGCCCTACACAGTTTGGCTATCATGGACATTGCTGCTAGAAACATTGGGGTACAGGTGTCCCGGGGTTTCATTATATCTGTATCTTTGGAGTAAATCCCCAGCAGTGCAATTGCTGGGACACAGGACTGATTTATTTTTAAGTATTTGAGGTACCTCCACACAGTTTTCCAGAGTGGCTGCACCAGTTCACATTCCCACCAACAGTGCAGGAAGGTTCCCCTTTCTCCACATCCTCTTCAACATTTTTGGTTTCCTGCCATGTTAATCTTCCCCATTCTCACTGTTGTGAGGTGGCATGTCATTGTGATTTTGATTTGTATTTCCCTGATGGCAAGTGATGCAGAGCATTTTCTCATGTGTCTTCTGGCCATGTGTATATCTTCCTCTGTGAGATTTCTGTTCATGTCTTTTGCCCATTTCATTATTGGATTGTTTGTTTCTTTGGTGTTGAGTTGAATAAGTTCTTTATAGATCTTGGAAACTAGCCCTTTATCTGATATGTAATTTGCAAATATCTTCTGCCATTTTGTAGGTTGTCTTTTAGTTTTGTCGACTGTATCCTTTGCTGTGTCAAAGCTTCTTATCTTGATGAAGTCCCAATAGTTCATTTTTGCTTTTGTTTCTCTAGCTTTAATGGATGATTTTTGCAAGAAGCTACTGTGGCTAGTTGAGAAAGGGTGTTGCCTGTGTTCTCCTCTAGGATTTTGATGGAATCTTGTCTCACATTAAGATCTTTCATCCATTTTGAGTTTATCTTTGTGTGTGGTGCAAGAGAGTGGTCTAGTTTCATTTTTCTGCATATGGATGTCCAATTTTCCCAGCACCATTGTTTGAAGAGACTGTCTCTTTTCCAGTGGATAGTCTTTCCTCCTTTATTGAATATTAGTTGACCATAAATTTGAGGGACCACTTCTGAATTCTCTATTGTGTTCCATTGATCTATGTGTCTGTTTTTGTGTCAGTACCACACTGTCTTGATGACCACAGCTTTGTAGTGCAACCTGAAATCTGGCATTGTGATGCCCCCAGATATGGTTTTCTTTTTAAAAATTCCCGTGGCTATTCAGGGTTTTTATGATTCCGCACAAATCTTAAAATTATTTGTTCCAACTCTCTGTAGAAAGTCCATGGTATTTTGATAGAGTTGCATTAAAAGTGTAAATTACCCTGGTACCCAGCAGATGGAGAGCTCTGTAGTTACTGTGGGAGGTGAATCCAGGGCTCCCGAGCTGGCCACCACCACAGTGATATTTCCTCCTGGGGCCTCATGGGGTAAAAAACTCCCACTGAGCCCTGCACAAGGCAGGGGGCAGAGCAGTTCCCCCAAGTGCTAACACCTGAAAAACAGTACAACAGGGCCCTCCCCCAGAAGCGCAGCTAGATGGACAAGTTCCAGGGGGAAGTAAAGGGACGTAAAGTATACAGAATCAGAAGATACTCCCTCGTGTTTTTTCTTTTGTGTGTGTGTGTGTTTTTTCTTCTTGATTTCTGTTTGCTTCATCCAAACTTTTTTCCTTTTTCTTTTTCTTTCTCTTTTTCTTTTCTTTTTCTCTCTTTTATCTTCTTTTTTTTCTTTTTTTCTTTATCTCTTTTCTTTGCTTCTTTCTCTCCACTCCTTTTCTAGTTTTACAAATACACCTTGTTTTTGGACACTCTGCACTGAGCAAAATGACTAGAAGGAAAACCTCACCTCAAAAAAAAAAAATAAGAAACAGTCCTCTCTCCCACAGAGTTACAAAATCTGGATTACACTTCAATGTCAGAAAGCCAATTTAGAAACATTCTTATAAAGCTACTGGTGGCTCTAGAAAAAAGGATAAAGGACTCAAGAGACTTCATGACTGCAGAATTTAGATCTAATCAGGCAGAAATTAAAAATCATTTGAATTAGATGCAATCTAAACTGGAAGTCCTAACGATGAGGGATAACGAGGTGGAAGAACGAGTGAGTCACATAGAAGACAAGTTGATTGCAAAGAGGGAAACTGAAGAAAAAAGAGACAAACAATAAAAAGATCATGAGTAGTTTAAGGGAAATAAACGACAGCCTGAGGAAGAAAAACCTATGTTTAATTGGAGTTTCTAAGGGCGCCGCAAGGGACAGAAGTCCAGAATATGTATTTGAACAAATCATAGCAGAAAACTTTCATAATCTGGAAAGGGAAACAGGTATGCAGATCCAGTAAATAGAGAGATCCCCCCTAAAATCTATAAAAACTTCTCAACACCTCGATATTTAACAGTGAAGCTTGCAATTCCAAAGATAAGGAGAAGATCCTTAAAGCAGCAAGAGAGAAGAAATCCCTGACTTTTATGGGGAGGAGTATTAGGGTAACAGAAGACCTCTCCACAGATACCTGGCAGGCCAGAAAGGGCATGCAGGATATATTCAGGGTTCTAAAAAAATAACATGCAACCAAGAATACTTTATCCAGCAAGCCTCTCATAAGAATGGAAGGAGAGATAAAGAGCTTCCAGACAGGCAGGAACTGAAAGAATATGTGACCTACAAACCAGCTTAAGGGGGACTCTTAAAATTTCCTTTTAAGAAGAAGTCCAGGGATCCCTGGGTGGCGCAGCGGTTTGGCGCCTGCCTTTGGCCCAGGGCGCGATCCTGGAGACCAGGGATCGAATCCCACGTCGGGCTCCCAGTGCATGGAGCCTGCTTCTCCCTCTGCCTATGTCTCTGCCTCTCTCTCTCTCTGTGACTATCATAAATAAATAAGAATTAAAAAATAAAATCTTTAAAAAAAAATAAGAAGAAGTCCAGTGGAACAATCCACAAAAACAAAGACTGAATAGATATCATGATGACACTAAATTCATATCTTTCAATAGTAACTCTGAATGTGAAAGGGCTTAACGACCCCATCAAAAGGCACAGGGTTTCAGACTGGAAAAAATGGAGGACTCATCTATTTGCTGTCTGCAGGAGACTCATTTTAGACAGAAGGACACCTACAGCCTGAAAATAAAAGGTTGGAGAACCATTTACCATTCAAATGGTCCTCAACAGAAAACAAGGGTAGCCATCCTTATATCAGATAAACTAAAATTTACCCCGAAGACTGTTGTGAGAGATGAAGAGGGATGCTATATCATACTTAAAGGATCTATCCAACAAGAGGACTTAACAATCCTCAATATATATATACCCCAAATGTGGGAGCTGCCAAATATATCAATCAATTAATAACCAAATTAAGGCATACTTAGATAATAATACACCTATATTTGGCGACATCAATCTAGCATTTCTACACTTGATAGGTCTGAATGCAACATCTCCAAATAAATGAGAGCTTTAAATGATACACTGGACCAGATGGATTTCACAGATATCTACAGAAATTTACATCCAAATTCAACTGAATACACAATCTTCTCAAGTGCACATGGAACTTTATCCAGAATAGATCACATAGTGGGTCACAAATCGGGTCTGAACCGATACCAAAGGAATAGGCTCGTCCCCTGCAATTTCTCAGACCATAATACCTTGAAATTAGAATTAAAACACAACAAAAAGATTGGAAGGACTTCATAAACATGGAGGTTAAGGACCATCCTGCTAATAGATGAAAGAGTCAACCAGGAAATTATGGAAGAATTTAAAAGATTCATGGAAACTAATGAGAATGAAGACACAACCAGTCAAAATCTTTGGGATCCAGCAAAAGGAGTTCGGAGAAGAAAATACATTGCAATACAAGCATCCATCCAAAAACTGGAAAGAACTCAAATACAAAACCGAACCTTACACAAAAGAGCTAGAGAAAAAACAGCAAATAGATCCTACACCGAGCAGAAGAAGAGAGTTAATAAAGATTCAAGCAGAAATCAATGAAATCGAGACCAGAAGAACTGTGGAACAGATCAATAAAACCAGGGTTGGTTTTTTGAAAGAATTAAAAAGATAGATAAGCCATTAGCAGCCTTATTAAAAAGAAGAGTGAGAAGACTCAAATTAATAAAATCATGAAAGAGAAGGGAGAGATACGACCAACACCAAAGGAAATACAAAGGATTTTAAACATATTATGGGTATCCCTTGGTGGCGCAGCGGTTTGGCGCCTGCCTTTGGACCAGGGTGAGATCCTGGAGATGTGGGATTGAGTCCCATGTCGAGATACCAGTGCATGGAGTCTATGCAGCATGCTTCTCCCTCTGCCTGTGTCTTTGCCTCTCTCTCTCTCCCTCTCTCTCTCTCTCTCTCTGTGTGACTATCATAAAAAATATAATACAAAATAAAAACATTATGAACAGCTATAGGCCAATAAATTAGTCAATCTAGGAGAAATGGATGCATTTCTGGATAGCCACAAACTACCAAAACTGGAAGAGGAAGAAATAGAAAACCTGAACAGGCCAATATCCAGGGAGGAAATTGAAACAGTCATCAAAAACCTCCCAAGACACAAAAGTCCAGGGCTAGATGGCTTCCCAGGGGATTCTATCAAACGTTTAAAGCAGAAACCATACCTATACTACTAAAGCTGTTTGGAAAGACAGAAAGAGATAGAGGACTTCCAAATTTGTTTAATGAGGCCAGCATCACCTTAATTCCAAAACCAGACAAAGAACCCATGAAAAAGAATTATAGACCAATATCCCTGATGAACATGGATGCAAAAATTCTCAACAAGATTCTAGCCAATAGGATCCAACAGCACATTAAGAAAATTATTCACCATGAACAAGTAGGCTTTATTCCCAGGACACAAGGCTGGTTCACAACTCATTAAACATTCAATGCGATTCCTCATATAAGCAGTGAAAAACCAAAAACCATATGATCTTCTCATTCGATGCAGAGAAAGCTTTTGACAAAATACAGCACCCATTCCTGATCAAAACTCTTGCACAGCAAATATCATTCTTTTTTTAAAAATAATAAGTTTATTTTTTATTGGTGTTCAATTTGCCAACATACAGAATAACACCCAGTGCTCAACTTTCAATAGTTCATTTTTGCTTTTGTTTCTCTTGCCTTCGTGGTTGTATCTTGTAAGAAGTTACTGTGGATAAATTCAAAAGGATGTTGCCTGTGTTCTCCTCTAGGATTTTGATGGAATCTTGTCTCAAAATGCAGATCTTTCATGAATATTGAGTTTATCTTTGTGTATGGTGCAAGAGAGTGGTCTAGTTTCATTTTTCTGCATGTGAATGTCCGATTTTCCAACCACTTTTGATTGAATAGGTTGTCTTTCTTCCAGTGGATAGTCTTTCCTCTTTTATCGAATATTAGTTGCCCATAAAAACTCTTTTTTAAAGAATTATTTATTTATTTATTCATGAGAAACACACGGCGGGGGGGCAGAGACACAGGCAGAGTGAGAAGCAGGCTCCATGCAAGGAACCCGATGCGGGCGGGACACAATCCCGGGTCTCCAGGATCACACCCTGGGCTGCAGACAGCGCTAAACCGCTGCACCACTGGGGCAGCCCTGAATATTAGTTGTCCATAAAGTTGAGGGTCCACTTCTGGGTTCTCTACCCTGTTCCATTGATCCATGTGTCTCTTTTTGTGCATGGACCATACTGTCTTGATGACCACAGCTTTGTCATACAACCTGAAATCTGGCATTGTGATGCACCCAGCTATTGTTTTCTTTTTTAAAATTCCGCTGGCTATTCAGAGTATTTTATGATTCCACACAAATCTTAAAATATTTTTTCACAACTCTCTGAAGAACGTCCATGGTATTTTGATAGGTATTCCATTAAACGTTTAAATTGCCCTGGGCAACATTGACATTTTCACAATATTAATTCTGCCAACCCATGAGCATGGAATATTTTGCCATCTCTTTTTGTCTTCCTCAATTTCTTTCAGAAGTGTTCTACAGTTTTTAGGATATAGACCCTTTACCTCTTTGGTTAGGTTTATTCCTAGGTATCTTATGCTTTTGTGTGCAATTATTAATGGGATTGACTCCTTTGTCAGTCTCATTGTTAGTGTATGGAAATGCCACTGACTTCTAGGCATTGATTTTATATCATTCTACACTGCCAAAATGCTGTATGAGTTCTAAAAATCTTGGGGTGGAAGCTTTTGGGTTTTCTACGTAGAGTATCATGTCATAGGTGAAGAGGGAGAGTTTGACTTCTTCTTTGCCAATTTGAATGCCTTTAATGTCTTTTTGTTGTCTGATTCCTGAGGCTAGGACTTCCGGAACTCAGTTGAATAGCAGTGGTGAGAGTGGACATCCCTGTCTTGTTCCTGATCTTAGGGGAAAGTCTCCCAGTGCTTCCCCATTGAGAATGATATTTTCTGTGGGCTTCTCGTAGATGGCTTTTAAGATGTTGAAGAATGTTCCCTCTATCCCTACACTCTGAAGAGTTTTGATCAGTAATGGATGCTGTATTATGTCAAATGATTTCTCTGCATCTATTGAGAGGATCATGTGGTCCTTGATTTTTCTCTTGCTGATGTGATGAATCACATTGATTGTTTACGAATGCTCAACAAGCCTTGCATATCAGGGATAAGTCACACTTGGTTATGGTGAATAATCTTCTTAATGAGTTGTTGGATCCTATTGGCTAGTATCTGATTGAGAATTTTTGCATCCATGTTGATCAAGGATAAGGTTCTCTAAAAGTTTCCCACACAGTTCTCCAGAGTGGCTGCACAAGTTCACATTCCCAACAACAGTGTAAGAGGGTACTCTTTTGTCCACATCCTCTCCAACATTTGTGGTTTCCTGCCTTGTTAATTCTCCCCATTCTCAGTGGTGTGATGTGGTATCCCTTCGTGGTTTTCGTTTGTATTTCCCTGATGGCAAGTGATGCAGAACATTTTCTCATGTCCCTATTGGCCATGTCTATGTCTTCCTCTGTGAGATTTCTGTTCATGTCTTTAGCCAATTTCAGGATTGGATTGTTTGTTTCTTTGATGTTGAGTTGAATAAGTTCTTTACAGATCTTGGAAACTAGCCTTTTATATGATATATCATTTTCAAATATCATTTGCAATTCCTTCTCCAATTCTGTAGGTTGTCTTTTAGTTTTGTTGACTGTATCTTTTGCTGTGCAAAAGCTTCTTATATTGAAGAAGGCCCAATTGTTCATTTATGCTTTTGTTTCTTTTGCCTTCATGGATATACCTTGTAAGAAGTTACTGTGGCCGAGTTCAAAAAGGGTGTTGCCTGTGTTCTCCTCTAGGATTTTGATGGACTCTTGTCTCACATTTAGATCTTTCATCCATTTTGAGTTTATCTTTGTGTATGGTGCAAGAGAATGGTCTAGTTTCATTCTTCTGCATGTGAATGTCCAATTTTCCCAGCACCATCTATTGAAGAGACTGTCTTTCTTCCAATAGATAGTCTTTCTCCTTTATCGAGTATTAGTTGACCATAAAGTTCAGGGACAACTTCTAGGTTTTCTATTTTGTTCCATTGATCCATGTGTCTGTTTTTCGCCAGTACCTCACTGTCGTGATGACCAACTCTTTCTAGTACAACCTGAAATCTGGCATTGTGATGCCCTCAGATATGGTTTTATTTTTTAAAATTCCGCTGGCTATTTGGGGTATTTTCTGATTCCACACAAATCTTAAAATGATTTGTTCCAACTCTCTGAAGAACGTCCATGGTATTTTGATAGGTATTGCATTAAACGTGTAAATTGCCCTGGGTAACATAGACATTTTCACAATATTAAATCTGCCAATCCATGAGCATGGAATATTTTGCCATCTCTTTGTGTCTTCCTCAATTTCTTTCAGAAGTGTTCTACAGTTTTTAGGATATAGATCCCTTACCTCTTTGGTTAGGTTTATTCCTAGGTATCTTATGCTTTTGTGTGCAATTGTAAATGGGATTGACTCCTTAATTTCTCTTTGTTCAGTCTCATTGTTAGTGTATAGAATTGCCTCTGATTTCTGGGCATTGCTTTTGTATCCTTCCATGCTACCAAATTGCTGTATGAGTTCTAGCAATCTTGGGGTTGAAGCTTTTGTGTTTTCTAGGTAGAGTATCATGTCATTGGCAAAGAGGGAGAGTTTGACTTCTTCTTTGCCAATTTGAATGCCTTTAATGTCTTTTTGTTGTCTGATTGCTGAGGTTAGGACTTCCAGTACTATGTTGAATAGCAGTGGTGAGAGTGGACATCCCTGTCTTGTTCCTGATCTTAGGGGAAACTCTCCCAGTGCTTCCCCATTGAGAATGATATTTTCTGTGGGCTTCTCGTAGATGGCTTTTAAGATGTTGAGGAATGTTCCTTCTATCCCTACACCCTGAAGAGTTTTGATCAGGAATGAGTGCTGTATTTTATCAAATGCTTTTGCTGCATCAAATGAGAGGATCATATAGTTCTTGGTTTTTCTCTTGCTGATATGAGGAATCACATTGATTGTTTAATGAGTGGTGAACCAGCCTTGTGTCCGGGAATAAATCCTACTTGTTCATGGTGAATAATTTTTTAATGTACTGTTGTATCCTATTGGCTAGAATCTTGTTGAGAATTTCTGTATCCATGTTCATCATGGATATTTGTCTGTAATTCTCTGTTTTGGTGGGTTCTTTGTCTGGTTTTGGAATTAAGGTGATGCTGGCCTCTTGGAACGAATTTGGAAGTACTCCATCTCTTTCTATCTTTCCAAACAGCTTTAGTAGAATAGGTATGATTTCTTCTTTAAACGTTTGATAGAATCCCCCTGGGAAGCCATGTGGCCCTGGACTCTTGTGTCTTGGGAGGTTTTTGATGACTGCTTCAATTTCTTCCCTGGTTATTGGCCTGTTCAGGTTTTTTATTTCTTCCTGTTCCAGTTTTGGTAGATTGTGGCTTTCCAGGAATGCGTCTATTTTTTTCTAGATTGCCTAATTTATTGGCATATAGCTGTTCATAATATGTTTTTAAAATCGTTTGTATTTCCTTGGTGTTGGTAGTGATCTCTCCTTTCTCATTCATGATTTTATTAATTCGAGTCTTCTCTCTCTTCTTTTTAATAAGGTTGGCTAATGGTTTAACTATCTTATTAATTCTTTCCAAGAACCAACTCCTGGTTTTGTTGATCTGTTCCACAGTTCTTCTCGTCTCTATTTCGTTGAGTTCTGCTCGAATCTTAAGTAATTCTCTTCTTCTGCTGGGTGTAGGATCTGTCTGCTGTTTTTTCTCTGGGATTTTTGGGTGTAAGGTTAGCTTTTGTATTTGAATTCTTGCCAGTTTTTGAATGGATGCTTGTATTGCAATGTATTTCCCCCTTAGGACAGCTTTTGCTGAATCCCAAAGAATTTTAACAGTTCTATCTTCATTTCACTAGTTGCCATGAATCTTTTTAATGCTTTCTTAATTTCCTAGTTGACCCTTTCATCTTTAGCTGGATGGTCCTTAACCTCCACGTGTTTGAAGTCCTTCCAAACTTTGTCTTGCGATTTAGTTCTAATTTCAAGGCATTATGGTCTGGGAATATACAGGGGACGTTTCGAATCTTTTGGTATTGGTTCAGACCTATTTGTGATCCACTATGTGGTCTATTCTGGAGAAAGTTCCATGTGCACTTGAGAAGAATGTTTATTCATTTGAGTTTGGATGTAAAGTTCTGTAGATGTCTGTGAAATCCACCAGGTACAGTGTATCATTTAAATGTCTCATTTCTTTGGAGATGTTGTGTTTAGAAGACCTCATGAGTGTAGAAAGCACTATATTGAAGTCATCAAGTATATATGTATTATTTTCTAAGTATGTCTTAACTTTGGTTATTAATTGATTGATATACTTGGCAGCTCCCACATTCGGGGCATATATATTGAGAACTGTTAAGTCCTCTTCTTGGATACATCCTTTAAATATGAAATAGTGTCCCCCTTGATCTCTCACTACAGTCTCCGGGGTAAATTTTAGTTTATCTGAAATAAGAATGGCTACTTCTGCTTTCTTCTGAGCACCATTTGAATGGTAAATAGTTCTCCAACCTTTTATTTTCAGGCTGGAGGTGTCCTTCTTTCTAAAATGAGTCTCTTGCAGACAGCAAATCGATGGGTCCTGCTTTTTTATCCAATCTGAACCCTGTGCCTCTTGATGGGGTCATTAAGCTCGTTCATGTTCAGAGTTACTATTGAAAGATATGAGTTTAGTGTCATCATGATATCATCTATTCAGTCCTTGTTTCTGTGGATTGATCCACCGGACTTCTTCTTAAAGGGGAATTTTAAGAGTTCCCCTTAAAATTTCTTGCAGAGCTGGTTTGGAGGTCACATATTCTTTCAGTTCCTGCCTGTCTGGAAGCTCTTTATCTCTCCTTCCATTCTGAATTAGAGCTTTGCTGGATAAGGTATTGTTGGTTGCATGTTCTTCTCATTTATGACCCTGAATATATCCTGCCAGCCCTTTCTGACCTGTCAGGTATCTGTGGAGAGGTCTTCTGCTGCCCTAATACTCCTTCCCATAAAAGTCAGGGATTTCTTGTGTCTTGGTGTTTTAAGGATCTTCTCTTTATCTTTGGAATTTGCAAGCTTATCTGTTCAATGTTGAGGTGTTGAAAGGTTTTTATTGATTTTAGGGGGGGATCTCTCTATTTCCTGGATCCGAATGCCTGTTTCCCTTTTCAGATTAGGAATGTTTTATGCTATGATTTGTTCAAATACATATTCTGGTCCTCTGTCCCTTTTGGCACCCTCAGGAACCCCAATTAAATGTAAGTTTTTCTTCCTCAGGCTGTCGTTTATTTCCATTAACCTATCCTCATGGTCTTTTATTGTTTGTCTCTTTTTAATCAGTTTCCCTCTTTGCCATCAACTTGTCTCCTATGTCACTCACTCATTTTTCCACATAATTAACCATCATCATTAGGTCTTCTTGTTTGGATTGCATCTCATTCAAATGATTTTTAATTTCTGCCTGATTAGATCTAAGTTCTACAGTCATGAAGTCTCTTGCCTCCTTTATGCTTTTTTCTAGAGCCACCAGTAGCTTTATAATAGTATTTCTGAATTGGCTTTCTGACATTGAACTGTAATCCAACTTTTGTAACTCTGTGGGTGAGAGGACTGTTTTTGATTCTTTTGAGGTGAGGTTTTCCTTCTACTCATTTTGCTCAGTGCAGAGTGGTCAAAAATGTATTGGGAATCGTATAAAAAGAGAGGAGAATAAAAAGAACAGAAAGAGATAAAGGAAAAATGAAGGATAAAGAAAAATAGAAAGAAAAAGAAAGAAAGCAAAAAGAAAAGGGTGGGGGAAGCAAACAGAAATCAAAAAGTTTGTTCATTAAACATATTCCTGGATGTGATGGTATTATTTTCCTTAAATTTCTGTGGCGGACCTGGTAGACAGTATAGTGTACTTAATTAAACTTTACAACAAGATGAATTGTGACGTATGTGCCTACAGTGTAATGGATATTCATTTTCGTCTGTCACATTGGTTACTTGCCCATTGATTCAAATGCCTATGGGTCTACTACATGATCAATTTGCCCAAGCTATGTCAGCGAGGTGTCTTGTCCTGGGCCTCTAAGGGAAAGACCAAGTGTAGAAAGAGGTGGTTGTGACATGAGTCCACTGACCTGCAAAGAAAAGAGGGATTGTAAACCTTCTCAGGGCACACCTGGGTGTGTCTTTGTAATACAATTGATATTGTAAATATAGCACTTTCCTTAGTTCCATAAATTAGTTCTGAAAATTACTGAAACTGAGTGCCTCTGAGAACCCCTGAATATACAGCCAGCCTGTAAGAGAGTGTGGGTGGCCTAGGCATTGCCAAAATGCATCTGGTGCCCTTTATAAAGACAGTCTTGTTGGATCTTTTCCCTTATCTTCTGGGGTTTCATGCTGACAGAATGCTCATCAGAAACTACTGGAATATCCACAATCAGGGGGAGACAACAAAATACTTCATGTCAGAAATCGCGTATGCTCAAGGCCTGGCTCACTGAGGCATGTGGATTGGGAGTAGAAGTGATGAGACTGTGTGTAGGAGATTCGTTTGATTCCTGTGTATTCTGAAGGTCTTAGATGGTACTGACAAGCGGCTGTGTGTCTCATTCATTTACATACAACCAAAGTTAAAATGAAAAGTAAAGGAATTTGGAAATGATGGGTCCAAGTCCTAGGGAGCTGGCATAGTGGAAAAGTGTAAGAAAGGTTGAATAATAAGGAAATACTTAAGTATGCACTCCCTTGCTCATGATTATCAATAGGAGCTAAAGGACCCAGAGTCGTGTCAGATCTCAAGGTCAGACGAAGCTCTGACTTCCCTCATTCTTAAACCTCCACTCAAGGAAATAATAAACTTGGCCAACACAGAGCACTTCTGAGACCTCTGGGCTGCTAAAGGCATTCCAGGTTGTGGAGATGACCAAACCAAGAAATTACGGAAAGGAAGAGGTAGAGTGTGATGAAGATGTCCCATTTTAAGCATGGGTATCCTCAGCTCCCTGATATTTATTAAAAAGGAATGTGAGGGTGACTAATTTGGTGGCTGTGTCCTTGGTTTGGAAGGCTACAGAGTGGAAGGGAATATTTGCCTCCATTCATTGCCCACATTCAGTACAGAACAATCACAGATGCTGTACAAGGTCCATACGTACTGCAGGTAACTGCTAAGGACACCAGCCAGCCCAGGGACTGGAAAAAATGCCCTGTTGTTTTTTTGTCCTCGGGGAGTTGTGGGCTTCTCAGGGCACCAGAGCAGACAAAAGAGAACTATCCTCCCTTCCCTCTGGGACACGTGAAACCTGGAAGGGCTCAAGGCAGTTAAACCTCTCCTGTTGCTAGGTACCCTTCAGTTTGAAATATCAGTGCCCCACGCTGGCCTCAGGAAGGTCTTTACTTGGAGCCTACAGTTGGGAACACATGGAGATCACCTCCATGTGGAAATGTCACCACAGCCATCCTTTTCTTTCATCTGTGAGAGTCACAGCCTCTCAGGAACGAAGGTGTCACGGGACAAACTGCTCTATGTGGAATCTGCCACCTGGCAAGAGACTGGGCATCTCCCCACAGGCACAAACACATGAGAGTCACTGCAGCAGGCCCCTCCCAATATGGGCCACTAGAAGAACATGGGAACAGTAGTTTTACTGAGCAGCACTGGAAAACACGTAGGCTGAGCCAAAATAGTATAGAGCTCAAAGATTTTTCCTTATAATTCAATTACCTGTCAGATTAAAACTTTCCAATATTGTTTCTATTTTCCTGGCTTACCTACAACACGATAACAACTGTTTGTTTTGAGATTTTTTTTCCTTTTTGATTTTCACATTTCTACACTTACCTGTCTGAGATATATTCTTCATTTTCCAAATCCTCTCAATATACCGAATGGAATTTCGTAGATATATGGGTTATCAGTTTTGGACAGGTTATCTTGTTTCCTTTCATAATTGTGGAAGTGAGCATCTTCTAAAATACTGACCAAAATACATTCAGAACCATGTGTAGCCCTGTGTTTATTATTCTACAGGATTATATTATCTCTTCCTTTTGATTCCACCCCTCTATTTTATCTTGGTAGTGCCTTTGTGATTGCTGCTTAGTCTCTATATAGGTTTTGCTGGTTTATATAAATTTGGATTTAGCACCTATTATAATACAGAACATCATACACTGAGAATGGAAAGGATCAACCTCTGGGTCCATTCTGTGAGATTATATTCTCTCCCTTGCATCACAGCCTCTTCGCCCTTTCTTTTTAAGTTGTACTCTCTTCTAAATTTGTTTTTCCCTTTTGTTGTCTTTCTGTTTTCTCTGGGTTTGTTTCCTTTTTTCCATTATTTTCCAGTCCTAGACATCTTTGGAATTATCTGGGTGTATTTTGCTTAGGTCCTGGTTGATATTTTTGACTCTGCTCACTCATGAAGCGATTCTGCACTATACAAAAAGAGCAGAAGAATTGACAACAACAGAAAGAACCAGAAATAATGGTCTTAAGTTTCTGCCTAAAACATAAGGAGGGATCCCTGGGTGGCGCAGCGGTTTAGTGCCTGCCTTTGGCCCAGGGCGCGATCCTGGAGACCCGGGATCGAATCCCACGTCGGGCTCCTGGTGCATGGAACCTGCTTCTCCCTCTGCCTATGTCTCTGCCTCTCTCTCTCTCTCTCTCTCTCTCTCTCTCTGTGACTACCATAAATAAATAAAGAATATTTAAAAAAAACATAAGGAATATCAATTTCAGTAGCATCTTTGAGGTAAAATTCATAGACACAATGTAAATCTAATGATGGCTCTTGAAGAAAGCAAAAGGACTCCAGCGATTTCCATACTGCAGAATTGGGAAAATCAGGCTGAAATAAAAGTCATTCCGTGATGTTCAATTTAAATTGGATGCGACAACTTAGGGATAAAGACTTGGCAGAGACAGTGAGTGATGTGGAATACATGTTTGTGGAAAGGAAGGGAGCTGGAAGAAAGAGAAAGACAATTCAGAAATCTCGAGGGCAGATATCAGGATACAAGTGATATTTTGAGGAGGAATAATATTCATCTTACTGGGATTCCAGAAGTTATGTAGTCAGAGACAGAAGAACACAAAGCATATTGGAATGAATTATACCTGAGATTTTCCCTGAACAGGCATTCATATCCACGAGACAGAGAGGAACCCCTCCCGAAAATCACACAAATATGTTCAACACCCCAATATATAATATTGGAGCTTGAAATTTCAAGGATCAATAGAAAGTCCTAAAAGAAGATGGAGACAAGATATTATGAACTTCTATGGAGAGAAATGTTGATTAAAGGCACACCTATTCAACACGTTCTGGCCTGTCAGAAAAGTCCTGCAAGTTATATTCGGGTACAAATGAGAATAACATGCAGCCAACAAGCATTTATCCAGCAAGGCTGCAATTGGGCAGAAGACATGAACAGACTTTTCAGTGAAGAAGACTTACTGTTGGCTCAAAGCACATGACAAAATGCTCCATAACCATTGCCATCAGGTTCATATACATCTAAACCACAATGACATACCAGCTCTCACCACTGAGTATGGTATCATTGACAGGACAGGAAACAACTAATGCTGGGAAGGATGTGGAGGAAGGGACCACTTTTGCACTTTTGGTGGGAATGCAAGCAGGTGCAACACTCTGGAAAAGAGTGGAGTCTCATAAGGAAGATAAAAATAGAGCTAATCTATGGCCTAGCAATTACACTATTGAGTATTTGTCCCAAAGATACAGATGTGATGAAGCGACAGGACACCTGCTTCCCATGTTTATTTTATTTTATTTATTTTCTTTTATTTCTCTTTACCGGCAGCACTAGGATTTATTAAATGGTCATAGTAAAGGCGCTGGGTTTTGCTCATGGTGCTCTTATGTACAAAGCCTAGATGTTCTGCCAATTCTTCTTGAGTGTGGACACCAGGAAATTGACAGTTAAGTGGATGTGTTACACGAGCTCATCGTGCGACATCTCTACATGGCCAACAGCCATTGCCAGACATAGCACATTCTTCATCTGGAATTTGATGGTGGACTACACTTCATCTACTTTGGCCACCATGTTCTCATTGTGGCTCAGGAAGGAAGGGAATTTGCCAGCTTTATTCAGGCCTGGATCCAGGATCCATGGGATTTGCTTGATCAGAGATTTGAAGCCAAAAAGGCGTCATAGTTCTTGGCTAAATTCTTAGCTAGTTTTTTTCTTCTTGTTGAGTTTCTTCAGGCCTCAATGTCCATGTGGGGAATATCCACTGCCTTGGCCTCATCACAGTGCTGCTAGTCCCCCAAAACACACATGGAGAACTTGGGGCAGGGGGTGGACTAAAGTCTGATGGTGTCTGAGAAGCATTTGTCCTTCTGAAGGTCATAGTTCCTCAGTCTCATCTGTAGCTCTATAGATATCCAGTGCTTGTGCTGCTTCCCATGCAGGGCCTCCCACACAGCCTTATACAGGTGTCATGGGAGACTTTGCTGCTCATGGTAGCTCATGCCCAGTAATCAGAAAAGAGAACCCAACATTTGTTTTATAGCACAAATGTTTACAACAGCCAAACCATGGAAGGAACCATCATGTCCTTCAACAGATGAAGGAATAAATAAGATGTGGTCCTGTAACACATAGTAAGAACTGATTATTTCTCTTTTTTTTTATTTATGATAGGCACACAGTGAGAGAGAGAGAGGCAGAGACACAGGCAGAGGGAGAAGCAGGCTCCATGCACCGGGAGCCCGATGTGGGATTCGATCCCAGGTCTCCAGGATCGCGCCCTGGGCCAAAGGCAGGCACCAAACCGCTGCGCCACCCAGGGATCCCCAGAACTGATTATTTCTCATGGGTGGAAAAAAGTATACCTGTCATTTTCTCAATATGAAAGTATCTGGAGAGTATTCTGGTGAGTTGAATAAGTAAATCAGAAAAAAGTCAATCATTGTGGGGATCCTGGCTCAGGATTCAATCTCCAGGCTTGAAATCATGTCCTGTGCTGAGGTTATCACTCAACTGCTGAGCCACCCAGGTGTCCCAATAAAGACAGAATATAGAAACTTCTTTATTCAGTTACATCAGATTAGGGATAGGTGAAAATGACAGACAGAAATGTACGGTACACTTGATATATTTACACTGCTCAGATAGGCAAAGAAATAGAATATGTACTGCAGACCGGCTCAGCTGTTTAGTGTCTCCTCCAGCCCAGGCTGTGATCCTGGAGACCAGGATCAAGTCCCATGTCGAGCGCCTGCTTGGAACCTGATTTCCCCTCTGCCTCTGTCTTTTCCTCTCTCTCCCTCTGTGTCTCTTATGAATAAATCAATAAACTGTTTTTTAAAAAGTAATGGAATATGTAAATAAATTAGGGAAAGAATGTGAAGCCTGAACTAGAAGGTCATATGAACTAAATTTCCTCCAAGAACAAAATATGGAGAATGGAAGAGAGAAAGTATTTGAAGACAGAACAGTGGAGCATTTCCTTGTTCACAACCATGTATGTTTTCTCAGGATTATGGGACATTTTTTGGATGAACATTCTGGAAACCTATATGAGGAAAAGCCTAGTGAAAAAGAAACACAACTGAGGCATTTAAATAAATAGTAAGCCAGATAAACATGGAGTCCTAAACCGCCTTCTGTCTTTAGAAGTTCAATGCCACATAACAGTTGACCCACATAAAGGGAAGGATTCTGATTCTCACCTCCACCAGCAACTAGATGTGTGGATTCAGACAAATCACTTGCCTTCTCTGGACATTGTTTTCCAGATCTGTCTTTGGGAATAATAACACCACCTATCACTTGGTATGGTGAGACCTAAAGGAGAGTCCACATAGCAAGCCCTTGTAGCAAGTCCACCATAATAATGGGTTATGTGAATTGACATGAGATCTCCCTCTGCTATGTGACACCAGTGCATTGCTCTGTGCCAGGAGGAAGTAGGTGCTCAGATTGCTGAAGGCACCAAATCCATTTCTGTTGGGCTCTGGGCCCAGGGATCTGGAGCATCTCCCAGAATTCCATCCTTGCTGGGCTGGCTCTGAGGTTTTTCTCCATTACACTTCCCAAGGAGGTGCAAATGAAACCATGACCCTATCACAGCCTCTGTGCTGAGCCTTTAGGAGATGGGCCAGTAACCTCACCTCCAGGGATAACCTCTCCACAGGGCCTAGAAAGGAAGTAGGGAAATTTGAGTGTGAGTGGAAGTACCTCCAGTGAGAGAACTGTTAACCAATGGAAGGAAGCTACACAGATCACTATTCCTCACTAGGTGCCTGTGGACATGTCACTCCACCTCTCTGAGCAATGGTTCTTGGACCAGGGGCTTTCTATAGCACTGGTGCCCCTGAAATTGTTGAGAAGACAATGAAAGCTGGATCATACAGTTTGCACTGGATGAATAGACCAAGCACTGCTGTCTCCATTTTGGCAGTGAAGCTTCTGCCAAAGAAGAAGATGCACAAGTTCAGCCTCAGGGAGGCCAGGGACATGTCCAATTTCTCACAGGATGAATCTTGCTGGATCCATGTGTGACCATAGCTATTCTCGTTGTTCTGCCTAAAAACAACCAGCAAGGCTGTCCTTCTGGTTACACCAGATAGGGGTCTCCTAAGCCTGAGGAGGAACTTGGGAGGCGTGGGAAAAGCAATAGTTATAGGTCATTACCCAGAGCCTTGTTTTCTCATTTAATCCTAAGAACTTCAATGAGTGCTATTGTCCCCATTTAGCAGCAGAGGGACCCTGGGCACAGAAAGGTGACTCTCACTTACCAAGAATACATTGGAAAAGGGAAGTTCATACTCCCTGCCCCAGGAGACCCTTGCCCACAGACCCAAGTAAGCTTTTGGAAGAATGTAATGAGAGGGTACAATACAGGGACATACAGTGAATCCTTAGGCTTCAAGAGATAAATAGGCCTTCCTCAATCTGGAGAAGATAAGAGGTCACAATGCCAGCATATCTAAGCCTTGGGAGTCTTTATAAGACTCAAAGCTCCAGAGCGGCAAGCCTCATGCCACCTACCCAACCAAACCACCTCTGGTTGACAAAATCCTTCCATGCCTTCCTTCAGGAGGAGTACCTTGGCTTCAGGATGCCAAAAGATTTCCAGGGGCAGGTTGAACCTGCATGACCTTTCTTCCACCCACTCCACAAGGCAGCACATAGGGGCTCACCAGGCTTTCTCCCACAGGCTACCAGGTTGGCTCCAGCCATCCACACAGGGATGTAGAGACTTAGCAGTCCATGTGGCCTTTGAGGGTCCTCTCCTCCCTGCCTGGAGGAGAGTGTGTCTCTCCCTTCTTTGTGTCTCCTGCACCCTGTGGCTCCAGGGTGAGGGTTTAGTCTTTGGGCCCTGTGTGCCTGCCACCCTCTAAGTGCAATGTCACCATTGTGCCCTCAAGGGGACACTGGGAGGCTCTTAAGCCCCCATTCCCCCAGGGAGGACCCCTATTCCCAAGATCCAACAGGAAGATCCACCTCTTCATTGGAAAAACAGATTCCAGGGAACAATATCTTTGGGTGGAAAATTCATTTTCCTACTGCTCATGTGTCCTCTGACCCTCTCTGAACCTCGGTTTCTTTAACTCTGCCACGGGTGATTGGACTTTCACCTCCCACCCCTAAAGCTCAAAGATCTCAGTCACATACTTGGAATTTTCAGTCATTTTTCCCCCATACCTTCTTCTACACCAACTGTTTGTTCCTGTAGGAACTCCATGCTGTGGAAAGGAAGTGGATCTATGTGGATACAAACCTGGACCAAATAACTTTATGGTTGGAGAAACACAAAATACAGTGAGTAAAAACTCGTTGGTAGGTTGGGCTACATGTTGAGGGTGGAGCCTCCTTAATATTCTCTTTCCCCTTTCCTCTACCCCTCTCCCCTTACACTTTTCCTTTTGCTATTGCAACAAAAAAAATTATTCTTCTACTCTAATCTGGATACCATACTGAAAAAAATCACCCTAAGCCATATTATTTATATTTCATTTGTGAAATTCATAACTTAAGTGGTCAGTCATGAGTTAATACCCAAAATAATAAAACTGCTTTTACCAATCAAATTTGGTCAGATTAAAAGGAAGGTTTTGTGAAGCTAACATTTGGACACTATTGTGAGTAAAATATTAACAACATAAAATCTATGATTATGTTTCATTAGTCCTTATTACTAGATTAGGGTCAAATTGATGTCATAACGCAGAATATAAGTTGAAAATTCCCTTATCACCCTATCTCTTGGCACACAATTCCCATAATCATGCATGCCTACTTTAGCATGGAAATTTTATCACAAACAAGAAACTAGTGTAGAGTCACTATTATTATTGAAGTTGACCACATATATTAATGACTGCTCCATTTTATGCATTCGTGTGGGATTTGACAACTGCATATTATGTATCCAAGGGCCCTGGGATCATGATATGAGTCCAAAGTAGGTGCCCAACCAAAGGAACCAGCCTAGTGCCCACATTTTCACTTTTTTGCTTGAAGTTGATATGGCACACAGGTTTACATTAGTTTCAGGTGTACACATAGGGAATTGATAGTTATATAAGTTCATACTGTGCACATCACAAGTGTAGATACCACGTGTTCTCATAGAGCACTGTTACAATTCCATTGATCATATCCCCTATGTAGTACTTTTGATCTCTTTGACTTCTTTAATGCATAATGGGAAGCCCGTCCATCCCACTCCTTTTCACAGCTATCACTATTGGCAAATGGTATAGTTCCAGTAGTTAAATCGCCCCCGGATGGAATATTTTCATCCAAACTGAATAGTGGCGTACCTGGTTTTCTCACTGGTTTTGTATCTGCCTTTGGCTCAGGTCATGATCCTGTGGGCCTAGGGTCATTCCCTGCATCATACTCCATGGGAGGAGCCTGCTTCACCCTCTTCCTATGTCCCTGCCTCTCTCTGTGTGTCTCTTGTGAATGAATGAATGAATGAATGAATGAATGAATAAATAAATAAAATATTTTTAAAAAACCTGATTAGTGAATAAATACATTAGAGTACTATACTAAATAGAAATAGCATATGTCCATGCTTCTACAACACTAGGAAGCTAGTGTGTTCCCCCTGTGTTGTGGTTGTGAGTACATGAAGTTCAGCGTTGAGTGATTGATTTATCCCTGAGCAGTGTGACAGAGTTGTGAATGCTTGTGTTTGTGACACTGAGTCAGTGATTTGAGAGAAAGGGAGAATAAGACACAGATATAGACACAGAAATACAGAGAAAGAGAGGAGAAAGAATAAGAGAGTTCTCCAGGACATATATCCCAGTGACACTGCATGATGGCTTCCCTCATTATTCTCAAAAATAAAAAGATGTCATAACTCAGGATATTTTATAGTCGAAACACCATGAGTGGCTATACAATGCAGGTTTAGCCCATGATTGATAACCAAATGCCTTCATGTTCAGCAGCCCTCTACTCATAGTGATGCACAATCCCAGAATTACTCTTTTATTTTATTAAAATCATTATTTATGTATTTGAGAGTGAGCAGAAGAGGTGAGAGGGGTAATTGGACAGAGGAAAAAGAAACCTCACTGATAAAGGATACCCACATTAGGCTTGATTTCAGGTCCCAGAAAGGCTGAGATGAACCAAGGGAGACTCTTAACTGACCAAATCACACACCCCTGCCTGAGTTATTTCTTATCTGTATGACCAATGTGCTGATGGGTACTGTGTGTTCTGCTAGAAGCACCCTATCATCCCTTCTCGTATTAAAATAATTTTTAAATTTTATTTATTTATTTATTTATTTATTTATTTATTTATTTATTTATGTATTTGAGAGACACAGAGAGAGAGGCAGAGACACAAGAGAGGGAGAAGGAGGCTCTCTGAAAGAAGTCTGACATGGGACTCAATCTCCAGACCCTAGATCAGGCCCTTAGCTGAAAGAAGATGCTCAACCACTGAGCCACCCAGGCTTCCTCCTATGATCCCTTCTTAAAGAAAGTGTTCATCAAGAGCATCACAGAAGGAGATCAGATAAATATTGTCAAAGTGAGCTTGAGTATCTTTGACTGAGGAATGAATGTCATTTTCTTGGTTGCTTTCCACACAGATTCTGATGGAAATCAGACAGTGTCCATTTGGGAAGAGTGCTGAGTGATTGTCTCTTGCCAAGATTACCTTATTTAAGAGGATGTTTGCCATTGGACAGCGAAGCTTGTTATAGATTGTGATGGGGTACTTTCCTTCAACAACAGTTTCTCCTGCTTGGTTGAGGAATATTGTAGTCACCATCCTGAACGGAATGGAGAGTCACATCCTTCGGGAAAAACACCTTCTTCCAGGTGTCCTTTCACTGACTTTGTGAGGCATTATCTCTAACACAGTTCCATCTGGGTTCCTAAAGTCATTCAGAGTAGTAAAGATCACTTTTATTCTAGGTAATACCATTTATTGATTAAAGACAATAAGAGACTTATATTTGCTAACATTTTACAGTAGATTAACATCCAAATATTAGATTCACAATTAGTACTATTAGATGACCACATTTGATTTGTAGGGACTAGTGGAAACAGCCACTTAATTGTCAAACCTACAGAAAGGGTATGATCTCATGTTAAGGATTCACTCCATGTTGTGCTCCCTCCTCATGGGTAGCTTACTTCTTCTAACCCTCTCCCCGCTCATGTTCTCTCTCTCTTCCATTCTCTCCCTCTAATAAATAAAGAAATCTCTTCCATTCTCTCTCTCTAATAAATAAATAAATAATAAATAAATAAAATTAATTAATTAATTAATTAATTAACTAAATCATTACGAAAATTTACTGAACTTTATTTGTAAGGGAATCAAATTAAGAAAGAAAGTAAATCTTAAACATCTTGAAGAGTAGAAAGAGTTTATTCCTGGTTTCTCAAAATCAAGACAATGGAAAACTCTTTACAAAACTCTTTACATTGAAAAACTAATTAATGTCTGACCTTCCTTCAGAGTATTAAAAATTAATCAGTTCACAAAGAAAACTCAAAATATCCAGATTATGGATATTACTGACCAGAAGCTCAGTAAATTCTGTCCTACATATGACAAAAATCTCAAAAATTTAGATACTGTCACCCCTGAAGTCACGTGACACATTCCTTTCTAAACTATGGCTAAGAAAGAACCAATTTCACTCTTCTGCATTAGAAGGAAGACTGATGTCTATTTTACTTGTTGAATAGAACTTATTAGAGGGATGCCTGGGTGGCTCAGCAGTTGGGCTTCTGCTTTTGGGTTAAGGGCATGATCCCAGGATCCAGGATCAAATTCCACATCAGGAGCTCTGCGAGGAGGAGGAGCCTGCTTCTCCCTCTGCCAGTGTCTCTGCATCTCTCTCTCTCTCTCTCTGTCTTTGATAAATAAAAAAATCTCTTTTTTAAAAAGGATTATATTAGATAAAGCACTCTTCTGGGGTGCTTAGGTAGATTAAACATCTGACTCTTGATTTCTGCTCAGGTCATGATCTCAGGGTCATCTGTTGAAGCCTTATGTTAGGCTTTGTATCAGGGGGGAGTCTGCTTGTTCCCCTCCCTCCCCCTCTTCTGCTCCCTAACACTCCCCAGACACTGCTTGTTCTCTGTTAAATAAATAAAACATTTGTGTGAGAAATGATCTATGGAGAAGTGATCAAAGACCAAGCCATCAAAATAAGTAAATAAATAATTCAGAAAGAGGTGGTACACAGATGGGAGTCAATACACAAAAATGTTATTTTCTGAGTTTTGTGATGCCATCAATATTTCAAAGTTTCTTAATTCTGCAGATTGCCACTTTTGAACCAACACTTGTTTTTGAAGTTTTAATTTTTTCCTTAAAGAAGTCAAAAAAGAGGATCCCTGGGTGGTGCAGCGGTTTGGCCCCTGCCTTTGTCCGAGGGCGTGGTCCTGGAAACCCCGGATTGAGTCCCACATTGGGCTCCCGGTGCATGGAGCCTGCTTCTCCCTCTGCCTATGTCTCTGCCTCTCTCTCTCTCTCTGTGTGTGTGACTATCATAAAAAAAAGAAGTCAAAAAAACCTGGGGAAGATTCAGACCCTGAAAAATGAGGATTGGCACTTGGGAGCCAGGCATTACCTCATTGGGGGGCCCACCCCATGTCTCAGCCAAACATATGTTCTTGTTCACCCCGCAGGCCCAGGGGCCCCACAGTGTTCCATACATATGTGCCCAACGAATAACTAAACTTTTGTTATTATTGGCTGTTATTATTCTTATTAGCAGCAAAAATGAGAGGAAGAGGTTTCTGACATTCTGCTGAGGAAGCTAGGATGAGGGTTGCTTTGAACTTGTAACACAAACAGCAGCTGAGTTTGCATGTCTTTAGGATATACTCTGGAGCAGAAGCACTAAGGAACCTGACTAGGAGTCATCCATGCTTATCTTGGATAAGCCTGCTACAGAAGACTCTAATTGAGAGGCCAGGAGGGAGAAAAGCCCAGGCACCGCCAGGGAGGTGAGAATCTACAGAAACCCCAGAGCCTAGTCTGAAGCTGTGGTGAGAGCCCAGGAGTTACCCCTACTTCCCTGAGTGGCCTCCTAACTCGACTGGATATTGCAGCTGTCCCCTGTGGTCCCCAGCACCTGGCATGATGCACAGCACATGGCAGCAATTTATAAGACTTTGCTGATTGAATAACCCTCCCCTTCCCTTTAGGAAGTGATTCTGTTGTCTTGAGACGTCTGCAGCCTCCAAGAATCCTCTTCAGCAGAGACACTTAATTTCAGGTTTAAGAAGGCCTGGAAATGGGATGCAAAATGTAGGTTGAAATGTATTTTTCATGCAAGGCATCTAGAGAACTTAACATATTCTGCACAGGATTAAAGGCTCCAAAGAAACCTAAGAACATGGAGAAAATGAAGAAACATGTGCCACTGGAAAAATCCTCATAAAACACCATTTTATAAAGAGTAGTACTCCAGTACTGGAAGGGACAGTTGGAATGGCCCAGTAGGGTTGAGCCAAATGGCCCAAAAGAAAGGACTCAAAAAGATGCCTGGATAGGACAAATATGAAATCCCCTGACATTCTCTGTGCTCTACAATCCCTGGAATGAACCACAGAATGTCTGGCAGGGTCACCTGAGTGGCTCGCTGCTTGAGCATCTACCTCAAGCTCAGGTCATGATCCTGGGAGTCTTGGGATCCAGTCACACATCCGGCTTCCCTCAGGAAGCCTGCTTCTCCCTTTTTCTCTTTCTGTGTGTCTCGCATGAATAAATAAATACAATCTTATTTAAAAGAAGAAAGTCTCTGACAGAAGTGCAAATCATTTTTTTCCATAGAAACTGAGGCCTTACTCTGTGCCAAGCTGTGTGCTAGATCATGGAGAGAAATGGGGACATGTTTCCCAGGAGAGTGGACCCAGCACAAACCATTCAGAGTGTGACTCTGTCACATTTATCTCTGTATTCTCCAGCACATCATAGAAACTCAATAATTAGCAACTGCCTTGGGCAATGGGTCAGGAGAGTTGTTAAGTCTATGGCATTTGTAATCTGGGGACCTCAATTCGAATCACGACTTCTCTACCTATGGGCAGTGTGACTCTGGAGAAGTCATGTCATCTCCCTGATATTCTATTTCTCAGCATGTAGGGTGAGAAAAAACTTCAAGGATCCTGGGGTCAGTTAAGAAACTAATTGGTGAAGGAGTGCCTGGGTGCTTCCTCTGGTTGAGTGTTGGACTCTTGGTTTCAGCTCAGGTCAGGATCTCAGGGTATTGAAATTGCACCGAGTCAGGCTCCCTGCTCACCAAGGAATCAGCTGGAAATCCTTCCCCCTGGCTCCTCCCCCCATCTCTGCCTCAGACTCTCCACACAATCTACACTTGTGCACACGGTCTTCTCTCTCTGAAGTAAATAAATAAATTTTTTTTAAAAGTGAGGGGATCCCTGGGTGGCGCAGCGGTTTAGCACCTGCCCTTGGCCCAGGGCATGATCCTGGAGCCCCGGGATCGAATCCCACATATGGCTCCCAGTGCATGGAGCCTGCTTCTCCCTCTGCCTGTGTCTCTCTCTCTATCTCTATCTCTCTGTGACTATCATAAATAAAAATAAATAAATAAATAAAAGTGAGAAAGCTACTTGGTAAAATGAGCCTGACACACGCTGAGTGCTCCACAAGATATAGCTGTTTAATACTGTCACCTTAACGTCAATGAGCTCAGGTAAACACTCAGAACTCCATTTGGCTTCTGGAGAATGAGGAGGGCTCACCAGACCTTCTCTCTGCCTTGTCCACAGTGGGACTGAGGAATCAGAAATGTGGGTTGTTGAAGTGGCTGTAGAGCAGAATCTAGGGGAAGGAAAGGATAAGTGACAGCATCACAGGGACATTTGGTATAGAAAGTTCTAAACACAGGGACAAAGGTTGTCAGAGATGCCAGGGAAATGACCCATACATGCAGGGGAGGTCAGGCATGATCTCCTTGACAGGATCCAGGACTCAGGGCCAATGGAGGAGAGACACTCTCCCTCCCTCTCTGACCTTATTGAAGCTGGTTCTCCTGATTTGTGGGCTCAGAGGCCCTTCCTTCATGTTCTGCTCCATCTGTGCTGTGTTCTGCTAAGGATGCTGCCTCCACTGCCCCAAGTATCCACAATCACGTTACCAAGGAAGTAGAGGGCTCGATGCAGGGCACAACCAGGGCATCTCCATGGTTCCAGGCCACTCATCCGCAGCCGGGCCTGTGTCCCTCTGACTCCAGGCCCTTGGGTTTCTGGCTCTGCAGGATAGTCATCATACTGTCACTTCCCTCTTGCCTCATCCTCCTGCCTTTCCTGTTGCTTCTGCCCACAGCTCAACCCCCTCCAACTTTGGGTGAAATAATCCAGAACAAACCGGCTTTCTCCCCGGTCCTTGTCTGCCTCCAAGAGCAGGGATTCAGGCACACCAACACCCCAGGTGACTGCCACAGTGGTGGCAGGTAGCAGGCTCCCTGTCCAGCGGTGATGCTGACTCTCCCTCCCCCTCGGCTGCTCACCCTATTTGTTCTCTGGCTTAGAAAAGAATAGTTTTCAAAGAAGTGTAAAACAAACATGACTGAATTGTTTGTAGTTAAATCTCCCTCCCACTCACTAGACCCACCAACAAAGAGAAGAAACGCTACACATGTACAGCTAGGACATCAACAGCCCTCACGAAGCCCAGTCAAAACTCTCAGGATGCTGTCTGACCTGCTTTTTCTATCAAATCCCCCCATATGTTGGCATCAACTTCAAGGTCTCAGAGGGAGTGACTTTTCTGTCCCCAGAGACTCTGTTGTGATCAGTCTATAGCTGCCCAATTGAAGAGTTTCATCACTTCTTCAGCCAATGAAAAATTTTACCCATTTACATGAGGTTTACACCGGGAATCCACCTACGCTCAACGCCAATAGAGGCCCATCTTCACAGATGCACCAGAAGACAGATCAGCAGAATTGCCATCGTTGCCATTTTGCAGATGTGAAAACCAAGACATGAAGTTAGGTAAGGAAGGCTGTTCAGTGGACAATGACAATGGAACCAGGAGCACATCATTAAGGACACATGGGGCTCACATGGATCCCCAGAAAGAAATATTTTTTCATGTGCTCTCTTGGCCTCCCAAGGGAGACACCCACAGCTATGGACTCATTCAAGGGGGCCTCCCTCCAGCAGTCTTGGGAACAGCAATGACCACAGAAGCAGGTAAACTCTGCCCTCTGGCTGCAGTTGATTGGAGCAGATGTGGTCACGTGACCCAGGGCAGCCTCAACTCTTTGGCTGGGCTAGGCCATTCAGAATTGTGAGGTTCACATTCTAGAGGGTCCTATTTCTGGAGCATTTTCTAAATTTTGGGAATGACACCAAGGTTGATCATTGTTGTCCCCATTTATATACAAGCAACAAGGCCAGGAATCATAAGGGTCAAGATGAAGGTGACACAGCGAGGAAGTAGCAGGGATGAGGTTCAGTTATATGTATGTCTGACTAGAGTCTGTGATCCTAACCACCACGTGGTGTTACCTTTCTTACTGGGCTCCACATCTCCCTAGGTCACCCCAGTATCCCACACCCCAATATTCAAGTCTTTCCACAACATGCAATTTTCCAAATGCATCATGCTAGTGGTTGCTTCTGAGGCCCTCGTGTGTTTTTCCTTCTGTTTTTGTGTCCTCCCTGACTCTGTGACCTCAGAAATGTCAGTTCTTACTCCATGTCATGGACCTCAGTTTCCTTGTGTACAGAGTGAGAAACACACTGATGGTCATGCTTACCTAACAAGGTCCACATGAGGTGCAATTGATGACTGTGACAGCAGTTGGTAGACTTTCCATTCTTGTAGCGCATCAGTGAGTGCAGTACAAAACTGGACAACTAAGGTCCCAGACAGGAAAGATAAAATGGGCTGCTGTGTTGAAGTAGTAGCACGGTACTTACCTATAGTGTAGTGTCAGAAACAAGCTTTATAAAACTACAAATAAAAAAAGAACAAGGGATGCCTGGGTTGCTCAGCAGTTTTGCGTCTTTGACTCAGGGTATGACCCTGGAGTTCCGGTATTGAGTCCCACATCAGTAAATTATTTTCTGTCCTATTTAGTCTATTACTCTATTGTATTTATTCTCTAATTTATTGTTACAAAGTCATCCAGTATGTGAGAGATTTTAAAGCTGAATGTATATCATTTACAAATAGTCATAGTTGTGAAGAAGAGTACAGGGTACAGGCATCCACATATCCATTAAAAAAGTGAGAGGGTTAAAGGTACAGCATAGAGAATATGATCAATGGAATGGTAATAGTGCTCTATGGGGACACATGGTATCTGTGTCCAGTGAATGCATTTCAATAAACATAAGTGACAATTATAGGTGGTATACCTAAAACTAATGTAACCTAGTGGGTCATCTTGACCTTAATTAAAATCAGTAATATGTGGTAAATAGGGTGGCTCCTTTGGACCAGCAAATACTTTTGGCTCAGCTCATGTTCCCAGAATTCTTTTTTTTTTTTTTTGTTCCCAGAATTCTGAGTTACATACTACTATGCATATGTCAAACATTTCCTAATGCAAAGCAGTCCTTAAAATAAGTGGTCAATGTCAATGTTGATAGTATCTTTACACCAGTTTGTTAAATGTGATAAATGTTTCACACTGATGTAGGTGTGAATAATTGTGGAGATTATGTGCCAAGGGATAGGGTGATAGGGTGATTTTAATATATGCTGCATTATGACATCACCCTAACCCCAATGTCAGTAATATGGTCCATTTACTAAAACATAATGAGAGGTTTATTTGCTAACATTTAAAACAGACTAAATATGCAAATGTTAGCTTTACAACACCTACCATTACGTCTGATCAACATAGAGTTCTGAATGCCATTTTACTATTTTGGGTTTAAACTAATGACTGACCATTAAATTAAGATTTTCAAACAAGAAATATAAAGTATATGGCTTAGTATATATGTCTCCAGAATGGCACCCTAAGCAAAATTGCATAATAATTTTTTTTTGTAGACAGAGTAAAAGAGAAAGTGTGAGGAGGAGAGGGGCAGAGGGAAAGGAATAGAGCATTCTAAGTAGGCTCCATGCTGAATATGGGTTAATATGATAACCTTGAGATCATGACCAGAGCTGAAAACCAGGAAGTGGAAACTTAACTGACAAAAACACCTAGGAACCCCTACGACAATATTTCTTGAGTCAATTTAATGAATAAATTTTCATTGTATCTTCCATTGACAACTTTGATGGGTGAATTTTTCTGTTTCTGAAAACTTGAAATATTTTCACTTACTTCTCAGTTCTGATGTACCCAGCTGGTTTCTTTTTTTTTTTTTTTTTTTCCAGCTGGTTTCATAAATCATTTTTGTTTTGGGTTTTTAACTCTATATCCTGGGAAATGGATGACCATAGAAAGAGCTGTTGACATCTTTATGTTAGAAAAGCATCCAAGATGAGTGATAAGTTTATCAGAGTTTAAAATTTGATTCCATTACTGCTCATTTGCCTTGCAGAGAAACCCGAGTCACAGTGGGGTGAAGATAGGCCTAGGAGAAGCCATATTTTTAAAGTATCCAACTGAGAGTCTAAACAGATAAAGTCACGATGAAAAAAAAAACATGGAGACCCCACTCCAATATTTAAAACGATCTGTCATAATCTAGTAATCTGATTTTTGACAAATATGTAGCAAAGAGTTGAAATCTGAAACACACAGAGTTATCTGCACATGATCTGCAGCACCATTCATAACACGCAAGAAAAAAAGAAAGGACTTCACTTCTATTGATGAAAAAAAAAGGATAAAAAATTTAGTCTATCTCTCCAAGGAAATATTATCTCACTTTAAAAGGAAAGAAATTACAATAATAGTGATAACATGGATGGGCCAAGAGGCCCTTATGTTAAGAGAAATAAGCAGGTAATGTGAGACAAATACTGCATTATACTTATGTGTGGAACTCACAAAAGTCAATACACAGCATCAGAACCATTCAATCTGGTTTCAATCCCTGACCCAAAACACAAAGCAGTTGCCCCCAAGTAAAGCTCTGGAACGGCAATGGGAACCTAAAATGTGATCATCTCCCTAAGCGTTCACACTGCCAGTTGTCTCAAATGGAGCATTCCTGGGCACCCGGGAACCAACCTCAATTACAAGTGGACTGCTCTCAAGTTGATTCAGAACCCAGGAGCATCCAAGCATACTGTACCATGAGGGCTCTGCCAAGACATAGCTTCCCTTAAACTAACCAACCATGATGAACACTTATTGTGAATTAATGCCATTCAAGCATGTTTTAGGCCTCAGGGTGAATGTATTTTCAAACATATTACCACATGTGTCTGATACTTTTGTTTTCTTAAGAAGTCTCCATGCCCAACATAGACAAGGGCTCATGACTCTAGATCAAGAGTCGCATTCCACATCAATGAACCATCCACACTCACCACTCTGCTTCCAATTCTTAGTATTTTAATATTTTTGTGCGATGTCCTGAAGTCAGACCATGCCATGACACTGAGTGGCCAGGCATTGATCAGCATTGTATCTCTGCTGTACAAGTGAATAGCAAAGGGGTGTGGATACCAAGCTAACCATAAACTGCCCCATTTTCTATCTTTTATTGTCCCAGGGGTATGCTCCCAGGACTTTACTAGTGTTCACCATACAGACAAAGCCATCATGAAAGAAATTCCTTGATTTTCAGCAGATCAAGATCACATGCTGAAGAAGAGCTCAACAATGGTGAAGACATCCTCCGGCTCCCTGGGACACTAACAGAGCACATGCGCCACTGGGAGAGCATGCCACACCCTGTGGCTGAGCTCCCTAAAGGGCTGCAGCTCGCGCCCGGCTGGACCCAGAAGAAGCTCAGGCGACGGCTCTGGAAGAGACTCCAAGTGGAGACTGCAAGGCCCTGGGAGCAGCTCAGAGGTGGCTTCGGTGCCTGCTCCACGTGAAGGGGGCTGCGCAGCCACAGGAACAGCTCAGAGGAAGTTGGGGAAGATGCTCCGCACAGCGGGGAGCCTGATTCCAACAGTGCAGGCTCAGGAGCACAGGGTGCCAGGGACACAGCCCAATATCCAGCGCTCCCCCCAGGACAGGCAGAATCCAGGAGGGCACAGGACAGCAAGGACGCTCCAGCCTACATGTGGCCCCAAGATGAGCAGATCAGTGGCCCTGCTCCCAGCGCATCCATGCCACTGTGGACTGAGAGCTCAGTAGTTACTGCAAGAGCTGACTCCAGGGCTCGAGAGCGCTGGCCACTGTTAGTATTGTTATTTCTCCTCTAGCCTCACAGGATAAACAACCCCCACTGAGACTCACAGTTGCCTCACAGGATAAACAAGTTAAACATCTTTCACTGAGTGCTGTACCAGGCAGGGGGCTGAGCAACTCCCCCAAGTGCTAACAACTGAAAATCAGCACAGCAGGGCCCTCCCCCAGAAGACATGCTAGATGGACAGTGGAAAAACAAATTATTGCCAAGCAGCACTGGTTGGACAAAGCAGTGAAAGTTCCAGGGGAGGACGAAAGATTTACATTATACAGAATCAGAGAATACTCCCCATTGTATTTTTTTATTTCTGTTTACTTCTCTCCCCCCCTTTTCTATTCTCTTCTCTTTTTTCTTTTTTTTCCTCCTTTTTTTTCCTTTCTCTTCTCTCATTTTCTCCTTTTCCCAATACAACTTGCTTTTGGCCATTCTGAACGGAGCAAAATGACTAGAAGGAAAAACCTAAAAGAAAGAATCAGAAACAGTCCTCTCTCTCACAGAGTCAAAAAATTTTGGATTAAAATTGAATGTCATGGGGATGCCTGGGTGGCGCAGCAGTTTGGCGCCTGCCTTTGGCCCAGGGCGTGATCCTGGAGACCCGGGATCGAGTCCCACATCGGGCTCCCAGTGCAGGGAACCTGCTTCTCCCTCTGCCTGTGTCTCTGACTCTCTCTCTCTCTCTGTGTGTGTGTGTGTGCTATCATATATAAATAAAATTTAAAAAAAATAAAATAAAATTCAATGTCAGAAAGCCAATTCAGAAGCACTATTATAACGCTATTGGTGGCTCTAGAAAAAAGCATAAAGTACTCAAGAGACTTCATGACTACAGAATTTAGATCCAATCAGGCAGAAATTAAAAATCAATTAAATGAGATGCAATTAAAGCTAGACATCCTAAGGATGACGGTTAATGAGGTAGAATAACGAGTGAGTGACACAGAAGACAAGTTGATGGCAAAGAGGGAAATTGGGGAAAAACAAACAAACAAACAAAAGAAGATCATGAGGATAGATTAAGGGAAATAAGTGACAGCCTGAGGAAGACAAAACTACGTTTAATTGGGATACCCAACAACGCTGAAAGGGACAGAGGTGCAGAATATGTATTTGAACAAATAATAGCTGAAAACTTTCCTAATGTGGGAAGGGAAACAGGCATTCAGACACCAGAAATAGATCCCCCATAATCAATAAAAACTGATCAACACCACGATATTTAATAGTGAAGCTTGCAAATTCCAAAGATAAAGAGAAGATACTTAAAGCAGCAAGAGACAAGAAATCTTCAAGATTTCTGGGGAGAAATATTAGAATAACAGCAGACCTCTACACAGAGAAATGGCAGACCAGAAAAGGCTGGCTGGATCTATGAAGGCCCTAAATGAGAAGAACATGCAGCCAAGAATACTTTATCCAGCAAGGCTCTCATTCAGAATAGAAGGAGAGAAAAACATCTTCCATGATAGGCAGGAACCGAAAGAATATGTGACCACCAAACCAGCCCTGCAAGAAATTTTAAGGGGACTGTTAAAATTCCTCTTTAAGAAGAAGTCCAATGGAACAATCCACAAAAACAGGGACTGAATAGGTATCATGATGAAACTAGACTCATATCTTTCCAGAGTAACTCTGAATGTGAATGCGCTTAATGATCCCATCAAAAGGTGCAGGGTTTCAGACTGGGTAAAAAAGCAGGACCCAGACATTTACTGTCTACAAGAGACTCATTTTAGACATAAAGACACCTCCAGCCTGAAAATAAAAGGTTGGAGAACAATTTACCATTCAAATGTTCCTCTAAAGAAACCAGGGGTAAAAAAAGAAAAAGAAAAAGAAAAAAGAAACCAGGGGTAGCCATCCTTATATCAGATAAACTAAGTTTATCCCAAAGACTGTAGTGAGAGATGAAGAGGGACACCATATCATTCTTAAGGGATCTTTCCAAGAAGAGGACTTAATAATCCTCAAAATATGTGCCCTGAATGTGGGAGCTGCCAAATATATCAATCAATTGAAAACCAAACAAGACCACTTAGATAATAATACATTTATACTTAGTGAATTCAATGTAGTGCTTTCTACAGTTGATCAGTCTTCTAACCACAACATCCCCAAAGAAACAAGAGCTTTAAATGATACACTAGAACAGAGGGATTTCAAAGATATCTACAGAATTTTACCTCCAAATGCAACTGAATACATTTTTTCTCAAGTGCACATGGAACTTTCTCCAGAATAGACCACATACTGGGTCACATATCGGGTATTAACTGATACCAAAAGATTGATATCATCCTCTGCATATTTTCAGACTATAATGCTCTGAAATTAGAACCTAATCAGGATTTAGTTTGGAAGGATTTCAAACACCTGGAGGTTAAGGACTATCCTGTTAAAAGATGAGAGGGTCAACCAGGAAATTAAGAAAGAATTAAAAAGATTCATGGAAACTAATGAGAATGAAGATACAACCATTCAAAATCTTTGGGATACAGCAAAAACAGTCATGAGGCAGAAATACATCGCAATACAGGCAGCCATCCAAAATATGGAAATAACTCAAATACAAAAGCTAACCTTACACCTAAAAAACCCAGAAAAAAACAGCAAATAGATCCTACACCCAGCAGAAGAGGAGAGTTAATTAAGATTTGAGCAGAACTCCATGAAATTGAGACCAGAAGAACTGTGGAACAGATCAACAAAACCAGGAGATGGTTCTTTGAAAGTATTAATAAGATAGATAAACCATTAGCCAGCCTTATTAAAAAGAAGAGAGAGAAGACTCAAGTTAATAAAATCATGAATGAGAAAGGAGAGATCACTACCAACACCAAGGAAATAAAATTGATTTTAAAAATATGAACAGCAAAATGCCAATAAATCAGGCAATCTAGAAGAAATGGACACATTCCTGGAAAGCCACAAATTACAAAACTGGAAAAGGAAGAAATAGAAAACTTGAACAGGCCAATAAACAGGGAAGAAATTGAAGCAGTTATCAAAAACCTCCCAAGACACAAAAGTCCAGGACCAGATGGCTTCCCAGGGGACTTCTATCAAACATTTAAAGAAGAAATCATACCTATTCTACTAAAGCTGTTTGGAAAGATAGAAAGAGATGGAGTACTTCCAAATTCATTCTATGAGGACAGCATCACCTTAATTCCAAAACCAGACAAAGACCCCACCAAAACGGAGAATTACAGACAAATATCCCTGATGAACATGGATGCAAAAATTCTCAACAAGATACTAGCCAATAGGATCCAACAGTACATTAAGAAAATTATTCATCATGACCAAGTAGGATTTATCCCTTGGATGCAAGGCTGGTTCAACACTCGTAAGACAATCAACGTGATTCCTCATATCAGCAAGAGAAAAACCAAGAACCATATGATCCTCTCATTAGATGCAGAGAGAACATTTGACAAAATACAGCATCCATTCCTGATCAAAACTCTTCAGAGTGTAGGGATAGAGGGAACATTCCTCAACATCTTAAAAGCCATATACAAGAAGCACACAGCAAATATCATTCTCAATGGGAAAGCACAGGGAGCTTTCCCCTAAGATTGGGAACAAGACAGGGATGTCCACTCTCACCACTGCTATTCAACATAGTACTGGAAGTCCTAACCTCAGCAATCAGACAACAAAAAGACATTAAAGGCATTCAAATTGGCAAAGAAGAAGTCAATATCTCCCTCTTTGCTGATGACATGACACTCTACATGGAAAACCCAAAAGCCTTCACCCCAAGATTGCTAGAACTCATACAGCAATTTAGTAACATGAAAGGATACAAAATCAATGCTGAGAAATCAGTGGCATTTCTATACACTAACAATGAGACTGAAGAAAGAGAAATTAAGGAGTCAATCCCATTTACAATTGCACCCAAATGCATGATACTGAGGAAGAAACCTAACCAAAGTAGTAAAGAATCTATACTCTAAAAACTATAGAACACTTCTGAAAGAAATTGAGGAAGACACAAAGAGATGGAAAAATATTCCATGCTCATGGATTGGCAGAATTAATATTGTGAAAATGTCTATGTTACCCAGGGCAATTTACACGTTTAATGCAATCCCTATCAAAATACCATGGACTTTCTTCAGAGAGTTAGAAAAAATTATTTTAAGATTTGTGTGGAATCAGAAGACCCCAAGTAGCCAGAGGAATTTTAAAAAAGGAAACCATATCTGAGGGCATCACAATGTCAGATTTCAGGTTGTGCTACAAAGCTGTGGTCATCAAGACAGTGTGGTACTGACAAAAATCCAGACACATAGATCAATGGAACAGAATAGAGAACCCAGAAGTGGACGCTCAACTTTATGGTCAACTAATATTCAATAAAGGAGGAAAGACTATCCATTGGAAGAAAGAGTGTCTCTTCAAACAATGGTGGTGGGAAAATCAGACATCCATATGCAGAAGAATGAAACTAGTCCACTCTCTTGCACCAGACACAAAGATAAACTGAAAATGGATGAAAGATCTAAATGTGAGACAAGAGTCCATCAAAATCCTAGAGGAGAACACAGGCAACACCCTTTTTGAACTTGGCCACAGTAACGTCTTGCAAGATACATCCACGAAGGCAAAAGAAACAAAAGCAAAAATGAACTATTGGGACTTCATCAAGATAAGAAACTTTTGCACAGCAAAAGCTACAGTCAACAAAACTAAAAGACACCCTACAGATTGGGAGAAGATATTTGGAGATGATGTGTCAGATAAAGGGCTAGTATCCAAGATCTATAAAGAACTTATTAAACTCAACAGTAAAGAAACAAATATGAACAAATATCTCAGACGAAGACATAGACATGGTCAGCAAGCGCATAAGCAAATGCTCCACATCACTGGCCATCAGGGAAATATAAATAAAAACCACAATGAGATACCACTCACACCAGTGAGAATTTGGAAAATTAACAAAGCAGGAAACCACAAATTTTGGAGAATATGTGGAGAAAGGGGAACGCTCCTGCACTCTTGGAGGGAAGGTGAACTGGTGCAGCCAGTCTGGAAATCTGTGTGGAGATTCCTCAAAGAGTTAAAAATAAATCTGCCGTATGACCCAGCAATTGCACTGCTGGGGATTTACCCCAAAGACACAGATGCAATGAAACACCGGGACACCTTCACCCTGATGTTTATAACAGCAATGTCCACAATAGCCAAACTGTGGAATGAGCCCCAGTGTCCAATGAAGGATGAATGCATCAAGAATATGTGGTATATGTATACAGTGAATATCACTCAGCCATTAGAAATGAAAGATACTCACCATTTGCTTCTACATGGATGGAACTGGAGGGTTTTATGCTGAGTAAAATAAGTCAAATGCAGAAGGATAAATATTATATGGTCTCATGCCTGGGGGAATATAAAAATAGTGAAAGAGAGTAAGGGGGAAAGGAAAAAAAAATGAGTGCGAATTATCAGAAAGGGAGACAGAACATTAAAGACTCCTAATTCTGGGAAATGAACTAGGGGTGGTGGAAGGGGAGGTGGATGGGAGTAGGGGTGACTGGGTGACAGACACTGAGTTGGGCAATTGACGGGATGATCACAGGGTGTTATTCTACATATTGGCAAATTGACCACAATAAAAAATATATTTATAAAAAAAGAAACAGGGGATCCCTGGGTGGCGCAGTAGTTTGGCGCCTGCCTTTGGCTCAGGGTGTGATCCTGGAGACCCGGGATCGAATCTCACATCGGGCTCCCGGTGCATGGAGCCTGCTTCTCCCTCTGCCTGTGTCTCTGTCTCTCTCTCTCTCTCTCTGTCTCTCTCTCTGTGACTATCATAAATAAATAAAAAATTTTTAAAAAAATAAAAAATAAAAATAAAAAATAGAAAAAGAAACAAACAATCCAATAATGAATTGGGCAAAAGACATGAATAGAAATCTCAGAAGAAGGTATAGACATGGACAACAAGCACATGAGAAAATGTTCCACCTCACTAGCCATCAGGCTAATACAAATCAAAAGCACAATGAGATACCACCTCTCACCAGGGAGAATGGGGAAAAATAACAAAGCAGGAAACCACAAATTTTGGAGAGTATGTGGAGAAAGGGGAAACTTCTTGCCCTCTTGGTGGGAATGTGAACTGGTGCAGCCTCTCTGGAAAACTGTGGAGTTTCCTCAAAGTGTTAAAAATAGATCTGCCCCATGATTCAGCAACTGTTTTGTTTTTAAAGTAGTTGTTTACTATATTTTGAGAGATAGAGAGAGACTCTGTGGAGGGAGGAGCAGAGGTGAGAGAGAATCCAAAGATTTATTGCAAATCCTGCTATTGAGTTCAAATCAGCTCCCTGAGATCAGGAGCTGAGCCAAAACCTTGAATAAGACACTTAACCTTCTGAGTAAGCAGGGACCACTATCCTCACACTTAATTATATGCTCCTTTGAAGGATTCTCACCTTGCAGTGTTTGTCTCATCCAGGCACTTGACAACTTGGGATTTTTAAGTGTATAATCTCTTTCTTCAGCCCTGCCCAACATTTCTCTATCCTTCTATGGTAGGTGGTCCCCAGTCTACATGGTAAATTGAAAGTATAGATCATAGCCAGGTAGTTCATTCAGAGAGACTTCGGACCCACAGCCAATCCTTGAACCAGCCCATTGTCTTGCAGTCAGTCAAGGTAGAAGGCCATGTCTGTATAAGATAGAGGGTAGGATACTTGGTGACTGTATGCAGCACCTGGTGCTTGGTTGACACCAGAACCTTCGGTCCAACTGGTTCAAGCCTCTACCGAATGACCCTTATAAACTCTAGTGACAGGCTCAGGATTCTACACCTACACCCACCTACACCTCTCTATAACTGAGAGCTTTCCTAACACTTGTCCCAATTTCCTAACTCGGACCCACCAATCAGAAAGGATCATCAAAAATAAAAATAAAAAAAAACAGAAAGGATCATCATTCAGAATCCCATAGGGTGCCTCACTTCCAGACAGCACGCTACAGCCTCTCAATACTATAGCTTCTCCTCAAGGCATAATTAAAGCCTTCCATTTTCCCCTTAGCATGGGTTTGTATCCTTCTGTCTGATACTGGGGCTCTGCACAACAAAAATAATTGTGGCTGACTCCCTTTCCTTAACAAGAGCTGAGTCAACAATACTCTTTGTTATTTTTATTTGGTTGGCTGTTGTTCAATGTACATGTAATCACAAGGGGTACATAGGACATCTTCAGAGCCTCCTGTTGCTTTGAGCAAGGGTAGTGGTCACAGAGGCCCCTGTGCCTTGTTCCTGGCAGCTATCAAGTCCATAAGAGGGAGCCCTCCCATGAAGAGGGAGCCCTGGATCTGAAATGTGTTCATGAGGCAGTTTCTAGACACTTTGTACTGAGTCAGGCACCTGGGTCTTGTTTTGTTCCCATTTCCTTGGACCGTTATGGAATCAGACCATTCCTTTAGGTCCCCTTATGCTGTCTTTTTTGGTTCCCATGTTGTGCTGTGCTGTGTAAAACTGGTGTGTGTCATAAGAAGTATCTGAGCATAGAAACAGGAATAGTGTCCTGTGACTCTTCTCTTAGCCAGTTTCACAGAGCATTGAGTGTGAGGATCTCACAGATCTGACATTCACCCTGAAGAACTGAGCTGACCTCACCAACCCCACTATTTAATTTCTCCTACTATTTCAGTTTTTTGTCCTGAGAGTATTCTCTCTGAGTTTTTGTCTGCTGTGGTGGACACATCATTGGCTGTTTGTTCCACGGTGTCCAGTTGTCATTTTGGGGACTCACAGTATGAGGTACACAAATGTGATATTTCCATCAAATGTCACCAGCTAGTTTGGAATAATCTAAAACTGAACCCTCTCCTCTACCTGAAAAAGTGTAGGTTTCACCTATGTCTGCTTATCATGATTTTATTCTTGATCCCACCACATCATCAATGATGTTTTGGTTCTTCAAGGCCAACTGTGGATTAACAGAACTGAAAAAATTCTTTCCCTAGAGGAATCTCTTAGAAAAGAAGGAAGATGAATGGCCAGCAACCTTAGTTGATACCCTGAGGCCTCACAAAGGAATTCAGCATTGAAAGTTGATCATTAACCATTTGTTTGGCCAAAGCTAAAGAACAGTTTGACAATGCTAAGCAAGAATAAACTAGAGGTACCTCTTTAATAAATTCTCCCTCTTGCTTTTCTCGAGTTGTTTGTCTGTCTCCACTTCTATTCTTATTTTCCTGTGCCTCTTCCTCCTGTACATCCTTCACATTCCTCCCCTACTCCCAATACCTCATTTTCCCCAAAAATTCGCCTGAAGAACCAAAGTGCCACTTGACTCTAAAATCGACCCCACCCATACAGGTGTGAGGAAACAGTATACAGTTGAAATTTGAATCTGAGCATAATGAAGAGGTGCACTTAAATTTTTTCCTAACCCCTCCAAAAAGCCAAGATATATTCTATGCCATTTAGAATTCAT
The DNA here is from genome assembly GCF_053574225.1 of Canis aureus. Classification (NCBI taxonomy): domain Eukaryota; kingdom Metazoa; phylum Chordata; class Mammalia; order Carnivora; family Canidae; genus Canis; species Canis aureus. Next base: position 753,469 of record NC_135650.1, on the reverse strand, counting down.
TCAGATGAAGGTGTGACCTGGTGTTACCTGACCAATGTCAGCTTATACACACTCATGGTTTGGACATTCAGGTGATCCATTTTGAATGGCAAAGCTGATTGGACTGTTCTGGAAAGTTACCTGCAAGCTCCCTTTTCTACAGTAAATTAGCGGTATACAAAGATGTATACAGAGAATGAGGCAAGTGGACAGATCTTTGATTCTGCCTTGTGTCATGATCTCAGGCTCCTGAGTTCAACCCCTCCTCAGGCTCCATGCAAGGATCTGGCTAAAGATTCCCTTCCTCCTCCTCTACCCGCACCTCTATGCAGTCTTACACTCCTTCCCTCTATCAAGAAGAAAATAATAAAACAAGAATGAAATAAAAATAATTGAGCTTTCAAGCCATTCAAAAGACCTCAATAAATACTATGTGTACTCATCAAAATAAAAGAGGTGAGTCTGAAAAAGCATTATGGTTCATGATTCAAAGTATATGAAATATTCAAATAAAGAAAGCTATAGAATGTGAAATATAATCATGTATTTGCTCTGAATCTTCACATGAAGTAATATAGAGTTCAAAAGAAATTATAATTTTGCTAGAAAACAGTTCAGAGTTCATCTTATTAATAAGATATAACTTATATAAGGAGGGGAAAATGTTTTCAGTTTTCCATTTAAATAGGGAAAACTTTCAGAATCCTGTGAGTTCCCTTGGTTGAAGTAGACACTAGCAAGGATGGTTATCCAGTCCATTTCCTTTGGTAAGACTTGTTATTTCACTGTAAATTCAGAGCTGGAATATTCGTAAATTTAGGAAATTCAGCACCCAGACTAGAGGGCACTACTTTACTACATGCAGAGATGGTAACATCTTAAAGAACCCAGGATATTACCCAAGTTTTTCACCACCAAGTTAAGGCAAATGCTCCTCAGATTTTCATAGCAACCTTGTCCTGCTCTTCAATAGGAGATATTTCTGAAGGAAGAGACAAATGTGAGAAAGTTCCCTGACACATCACTGAAAGGGGCCTTATGTGGTCTATGTAAAAAGAGCAATGAAACTATAGGAGATTCAAACTTTTAACTATCTTTTAAAAAAATAAGAATTGGACAAAATAAGAAAGCTATTGAAACAGGCACCTTAGCCATCTACTGGAAGCAATCATTCATTGGAAAAAGGCATTGACCCAAGACTTTCAGCACAGGCAAATGACGATAGATATTGGGCAGCTTTCACCCAAGATAATGGGACAAGATTCTCATCTAATTCATTTCAATTTTCTCTTAGCTCAGTTAAAATAATTCTTCTCTCTTTCCTCAGACCTCTTGTGGCTCTTGATCGAGGATGAACCATTTCGCCCATGTTCTTCTTATTATACTTGCTATACTACTAGTAATCATTGCCAGATAAGAACATAGCCAAACAGGGTCCATGACTCCCTTTTTTTCTGACTGCTGGATATGGCATTCATCACTGATGCTCATGGTAAATCCCTCCAGGAAATGTGGATTTCATCCAATGAAATGAATCATGAAGGCTGGAATTTCCAACTTATGTGTGAATTTCCAAATAAGACCACTTTTGTTTGTTCAGGCACAAGACTCGGAGGAATTACTACTTATGCAAAAGATTAGAACACTGTTCCCATGGGAGGAAATTGCACCAATCAGGAAGCCAGAAAAGGAGCGATCTCTAATTATGGCAAATGTTACTGGTAATATAATGAATATCCCAGATGGAATACATATCAGTTGAATCTTATTGGGATGAATAGAGAATGACGATCGCATTGCCCTAGATATCCTGTTGGCTGAGTTTGGAGGAATCAGAGTATGAGTCATCTCTCACTATAGTCTTCAGGATAAACTTTAGTTTATCTGGTATAAAGATGGCTACCTCTGCTTTCTTTTGAGGACCATTTAAATGGTACATGGTTTTCCAACCTTTTATTTTCAGACTGTAGGTGTCTTTATGTCGAAAATGAGTCTCTTGTAGACAGAAAATAGATGGGTCTTACTTTTTTATCCAGACTGAAACTCTGTGCCTTTTGATGGGGTCATTAAGCCCATTCACGTTCAGAGTTACTATTGAAAGATATAAATTTGGTGTCATCATGGACCAATCCAGTCCCTGTTTCTGAGGATTTATTTCCTTCCACTTCTTCTATTACACAATCCCCCTTAGTATTTCTTGCAGAACTGGCTTGGTGGTCACATATTATTTCAGTTTCTGCCTGTCTTGGAAGCTTTATATCTCTCCTTCTATTTGGTTTTCTTTTTTTGTTTGTTTGTTTTTGTTTTCTTTTTTAATAATAAATTTATTTTTTATTGGTGTTCAATTTGCCAATGTACAGAATAACCCCGAGTGCTCATCCCATCAAGTGACCCCCTCAGTTACCATCACCCATTCAACCCCAGCACCCACCTTCCTCCCCTTCCACCACCCTTAGTTTGTTTCCCAGAGTTAGGAGTCTTCATGTTCTGCCTCCCTTTCTGATATTTTCTACCCATTTCTTCTCCCTTACCTTCTATTCCCTTTCACTATTATATGACCCAAATGAATGAGACCATATAATTTTGTCCTTCTCCGATTGACTTATTTCACTAAGCATAATACCCTTCAGTTCCATCACCTCGAAGAAAATGGTGGGTATTTGTCATTTCTAAAGGCTGAGTAATATTCCATTGTATACATAAACCACATCTTATTTATCCATTTATCTTTCGATGGGCACTGAGGCTCCTTCCACAGTTTGGCAATTGTGGACATTGCTGCTATAAACATTGCGTTGCAGGTGTCCCTGCATTTCATTGCATCTGCATCTTTGGGGTAAATCCCCAGCAGTGCAATTGCTGGGTCATATGGCTGGTCTATTTTTAACTCTGATACTCTCAATAGATGAATCCAGTCCCTGTTTCTGTGGATTTTTTTCCTTGCACTTCTTCTAGTACATAATCCCCCTTATTAATTCTTGTAGAACTGGCTTGGTGGTCACAAATTAATTCAGTTTCTGTCATTCTTGGAAGCTTTTTATCTCTCCTTCTATTTTGAATGAGAGCCTTGTTGGATAGAGTTTCCTTGGCGGCATATTCTTCTCATTAGGATCCTGAATATATCCTGCCAACCCCTCTGGCCTGTCAGGTCTCTGTGGAGATGTCTGCTGTTAATCTAATAATTTTCCCCAGTAAATTTTGGGATTTCTTGACTCTTGCTTCTTTTAGAATCTTCTCTTTATCTTTGGAACTTGCCTGCCTCACTATAAAATGCCAAGGTTTTAGTAGTTTTTATTGATTTTAGGGTGGGGTCTCTCTAGTTCCTGGATCTGAATGCCTGTTTCCCTTCCAGATTAAGAAAGTTTTCAGCTATGATTTGTTCAAATACATATTCTGGCCCTCTGGCCCTTTCAGTGTCCTCGTGAACCCCAATTAAATGTAGACTTTTCTTTCTGAGGCTGTCATTTTTTTCCCTTAATGTATCCTCCTGATCTTTCAATTGTTTTCTCTTTGCCATCAACTTGTCTTTTATGTCACTCACTTGTTCTTCTACTTCATTAACTTTTGTCATTAGGACCTCTAGTTTGGATTGTATATCACTTAATTGATTTTTAGTTTGTGCCTGATTAGATGTAAATTGGCAGTCATGAAGTCTCTTGATTCTTTCATGCTTTTTTCTAGAGCCACCAGTAGCTTTATAATAGTTCTCCTGAATTGGCTTTCTGACATTGAAGTATAGTCCAAATTTTGTAATTCTGAGTGAGAGGACTGTTTCTGATTTTTTCCTTTGAGGTGAGTTTTTCCTTCTACTCATTTTGCACAGTGCAGAGTGGTCAAAAACAAGTTGTATTGAGAAAAGGAGAAAAAGAGAGAAGAGTAAAAGAAAGACAATAAAAAGGAAAAAAGGACAGGAAAAAAGATAATAGAAGAAAAGGGGGGAAGCAAACAAAACAAAAAACAAGGTGTGGTAACCCATGATTCTATATAGTGTAAATCCTTTGACTTCTCCTGAAACTTTCCAGTGCTGCTTGGTCAATAATTTCCTTTTCCCTTACCCATGTAGCTGGTCTTCTGTGGGACGGTCCTGCTGTGAAGATTCTCAGGTGTGAGTACTGGGGGGAGCTGCTCAACCCCCTGCCAGGTGTACTGCTTAGTAAAAGTTGTTTATCCTGTTTATCCTGTGAGGCCACTGTGAGGTTAAGTAGGAGACATTTATCTTTGAGGCCCCAGGAGGAACAACAATAGTGCAGTAGGCAGCTCTCCAGCCCTGGAATCTGTTCCTGCACTAAGTACTACAGTTCTTAGTCTGAAGGGTCCCAGATGCTCCAGGGGCGGGGATGCTGTTCTGAACACCTTGGGGCCACTCAGTGGCAGGACTGTCCTTGCTATCCTGTGTCTCCTGGACTCAGCCTGTCCACGGGGAGTGCCAGATCCTGTTTTGAGTCCCCTGGGACCCTAGACTCTGGGGCCTCCAATGCTAGATTTGTGCTCCAGGTGCTGCACAGCCCACTCCATGTGGAGTCACCTCAGAGTTACTCCCATATCCAGTGTCCCGCATGCTGAAGCATTTTAGGGAGATCGACCACAGTGTGTGGTGCAGTTTCACCCTGGGCGCATGTCCTCAGTTAATGCCTCTGGAGCATGAGGGCAACCTTGCCCCTCCTGTGATCCTGATCCAACTCCCTGTGAGCCCTTTTCCTTCCTGAAAGATTGGTGAAGCTCCTGCTTTTCTGGGACGGGGCTTTCCTGTCCTGGGAGAACTTGTCTTGTGGCCTTAGCCCAGCTTCTCACTGGACCTCTTCCCCTTGGATGCCTTTTGTTTCTTTATTTTTTTCCCCAGTCTTCCTACCTTAATAGAAACGTGAACTCTTCTCAATGTGGCATTCCAGCTGTTCTTTCTTCAAATCGCAAGGGGAATTTGAGATTTTCAGAATGATTTGAAAACTTATCTAGGTAATTTTCTGGAGACAGGTGACTTGGGGACCCTACTCTTCCACCATCTTGCTTCCTCCCTCCAATATATTTTCTTGGATGAAGGAATCCCAGCCAACATTTTCCATTTACTTAGTGGAGCTTGAGCAGCTCACCTTTCCACAATGACCTCTCCTCTGGGCACATAAAGTAAAAGAGCAGCACTGCTTAGATGGAATCCCAGAATTCCTTTGCAAACAGGAAAACGGTATGCTTTCCATGTGCTTGTCTAAACCCACAGTGCCATAGGCCCATGAGAATTGATGTGGTGAGCTTCTTCACTGGGGAGAGACAACTGCTACACATGAAGATGCCCAGCAGCCCTTTCTATCCAGGCACAGATATGTCTATGCTATGTTTTCTCCCAGGATTTCCTACAGCAGCCCCATGGGGTTCATCCTCTTGCCACAACACTTTAAAGAGGAGCAAAAGGAAGCTCAGAGATTGAAGTGACAATCCCAAAATATACCATTAGTAGAGGTGAACCTCAAACCCTGTGCTGTGTATAGGGTGGTCACTCACCTGTAGAACTGCTTGTCTGGGACCTACTGGGCTCTGGTGAACACCTCGTAGAAACAGGAAATGATTGTGTTCTTTGAAAGGGGTCTCCCCTGGAAGGATGGCACCAGGGACTGTATAAAATTATCCATTCTGCTTTCCTTGAGCATCATCATGGTCCAGGCCACACCTAGGGATATAGTTGATGATTCCTTTTCTCACCAGAGGCACAGGAGGGGCACTGTAGTCAGCTTCCAAACCACAAAACACTAGGAAGATCAGGTTCTGATGCTCAGAAAAAAAGACAACCATCCCTTCACGTAGTTGTTCAGGACAAAGACTTCAGTGCCGATAGAAAAAGGTTCTAGGCTTCCAAGTAACATTGGTTTGAGGGGATACATGGAAAAAAGGTGGTAACTTCAACACATTTTGTTAGCTGAGCAACAACAGCATTTCTCTCAACTAAGAGGTTTTACAACGACCAATATGCCATGGAGTCATCTGTAAACATCCCTACTACAGATAAAACACAGAGGGTTAGAAATTCAAATGCTGCTGAAAATCACATACGTTGGGCCTGAGAAGAGACCAAAGCATGGGCTGCATGACATTTCACCTAAGCTGATGTACCTTTGTCTGTTCCTGACAGAGAGGAAGGTTCAGTGGAGAACCATCTTCTTTTCAGACCCCAGGGGAGCCAACTGTTTCTAGGCTGGGTGTTTGGCTTGCCCTGATCAAATGGGTCCTGACCTTGACTATGAATGTGACCTGTTTTCAGCCCAGACCCACAACTGATTTAGTTGGTGGGCTGATGTACTTATGCTTGTCAGTGGAGATGAAGTAATCTATCCCTTGGAGCAACTCATTGAAGATTTACTGTGTGGATCTCTACAAAAAAGACAGAGCCAACTACTTGGGTCAGGAGTCATCATAGGCCTTCCTCCTAATCTGCAGTTCTAGGATATGGCAGATATAGCAATATAGCACTCTAGGGGGACACATAAGCTGTTCCTTGCAGCACTGCAGAAATGAAGGGAATGGCATCAGGTAAAGTGCCAAGGACCTTGCAAGGCTGAACCATTTTGGCAAACTATCCCATTGATGGAGTATTATGAAGATCTATAAGGGCATAGCTCTTGACCTGCAGGGCCTACAAAGAACTGATGTGTTCTGACAGATGACAAAGGATAGAAAATATATTGAATGGCTTAATCCTACCAATCCTTAGGGTTAAATCACCCTCTTTAGTGTGATGTTTGTTATGGCTGGAGACGTTCTACAAGGACTGTGGAGCTGCGTTCTACACGTGATATCTGGGATGCATAGGTGAAATAATAAAAATAATAGTAAAACTTAAGATACTCATTGCTCTGAGTGAAACAAACACACCACCCCCACGCCTAAAAACATGAGATATATTCTGCACCATACCAACATAGGTGAAGAGTGTCTTCTTACCTCATATGTAGCTAGAAGTTAGGAGTGGAGGTTCAGATATCTTTGAGGTTGAGCCTGTGTTACACTCACATGGAAACGCTACAAGAGTGCCCCAGGTTTTTCTCCATGTTTGTGTGGGCTTCATATTTTTATGGAGACCTCTCTTTCCATTCTCACCTCAGAATAGCACTGACCCTTGTTTCCAGTGCACCTGAACATTCTCTAGCGAGTTAGAATACTTGAAGCCACAGACTATCTCCTCCAAGAATTCCTGGGTGCAGCCCGGAAAAGTCAGTGCCCTGTATATACACGGTCAAGAGACATTAGGGTCTTCCTTCAACATCACTCCAAGGGGACACTCACATTAGAAATCTTGTTCTCAAAAAAAAAAAAAAGAAATCCTGTTCTCAAGTTCAGACTACATGGGCAGGTGAAGGGACGTCTGGCAAGGAGGAAGCCAGATTAAAGAGACTCTTGTGCTCATAACTAACACATTCATAATTGAGCTTGGTCCTCAGGTGAGTCTCAGGACTCTCGTTCTCATCTTGTCTGCTAAGACCTGCGGGCTGAATACTAAGATATGCCAGGTTGCAACACCTTGCAGCTGGTTTCTGCCCAGGAAGGGTATGTTCCTCTCCACTGTGCCCCCTGCCCACGTGCACAGAAACACACAGAGAGACACAAAACACACACACACAAAGACACACACAATGAAGGGCAAAGTGGTGGGAGCCCGCTCAGCTGAGATCACAGTGTGGTATGCTCTTCAGTGGGCTGCCCCAATTTGCCTTGTGTTACCTGTTGAAGTCTCCTGACACCTAACCAGAACCTTCGGAGAAGGGGGCAGAGCTGATGTCTACAGAAAATGAAAAACTCTCCATCTGGACTCTCCTGATCCCAGAGTGCCTGAAAGTAGGACAACAGCAACAGAACATCTTGTTTTCTTGACCATCTCCAGTTAAGTGAGCTTGAAAGCAGGAAGTTCTACAACAAAGCTTCCTGGTTATCACAGTTCTAAATCAGTTGTGGTCCTCTCACTAAGGAAGTGAAGTCACTTTTTCAATATTACAGTCCCTGAGCCCTTTCCTTCAGTCAGACCTATCCAGAATCCCTTCTTGGAAGAAAACTGCTTACCCATGTCATGTTGACTGTACATCATTAGCCAAAATGCCATAGGCACAAATCTCAAAAAATCCAAGTAACATTCTAACTTTGAGGAGAAGGAGCTTAATTGAGACCATTATTTTTCTGCTTGGTTTCCCAGTTCCGTGTCCTATCTAACCCACGGTGTCTCACATAGTCCCCAGTTTGCCAACCTTTATAGTGGGACAACCAGGCTAGAATCTCCTTCCTAGGGACATCATCAGGAGTCTATGGATAATTTTATAATGCATGTGAGTTGGTATCCTGTGTATCTGAGGAGCAAATTTAAGGATGGAAGGTTGAGAAGAAGGGGGGATATGGCATGGAGTACCACTTGAAGGTGGCCTGGGTTCCAACAACTTATTATCACAATGGTCACTTTTCCTCTGGCATCAATTCAATGGGGGCACCATGATTGGGTGGAAATGCTCCAAGATGCAAGCGGGGTTCTCCTCTGTAGTATACTGTCCAGTTGTTTCCTATTACATTTAGAATGAGACCCAATTGCCTCGTTTTAGCCTCTGAGAGCATCAGCCTTCACAATGGCTCCCAGCAATCCTGACCTGTGGCAGAAGTATCCCTGTGTAACCCCGAGGTGCTTAGTGACTGGCTCCTGAAAAATACAATATGGCCAACACAATGGAATGACACATCTAAGTTCCAATTGCTACAATGCTTAGGTTTAGGGTTAGGGTTAGGTTTAGGTTTGTGATTTATGGTTAGGCTTACATTTAGGGTTAGGGTTAGGATTAAGGGTAAGTGTTAGCGTTAGGGTTAGGGATTAGGGTTAGGGTTTAGGGTTAAGACTCAGGGTTAGGGTTAGGGTTCAGTTTCCGGTTCAAGTTCAGGATTGGGTAAGGTTAGGATTGGGTTAGGTTTTCTGTTCCTGTAACAGAGTTTGGATTAGGGTTGTGTTAGGGTTAGAGTTATGTATATTGGTAGGGTTGTGTTCTGGGTGCAGATTAAAGTTAGGGTTAGGTTTCAGGTTAGGGAATAGGGTATGTTTAGTGTTAGGGTCCGGGTTCAGATTAGGGATCCCATCTACTACTACCTTTAACTCATTTGTCTTTCCATAGGAAGCCTCAGAAAGGAGCACTCCCAATGGAAATCAAGAGATCTATGAGATCCTGGGCTCTGGGAGTCACTCCCCACCCACAATCCCTATAGTCTCCCAACACGCTCTGTGGAGGCATCAAGGTTTTCCTTCTGGATCAAAAAACCAATCCAAGTTTTACTTGATTTGTGTTACTGCCCCTCTCTAAGGTTTCTTTTCCTTCTCTGAAAAGATTTGTGCTATGAGGATGAACCTCATGGGACTTCTGTGGGAAATTCTGGGAGAAAACCTGGGATAATCTTATCTGGAGCCTGGCCCTATAGAAAGGGCTGCTGGGGATATTCATCTGTAGCAGTTATCCAGCCCCAGGGAAGAAACTCTCCACAAAAACCCTCATGAGCCTGAGGCACCCTGGGATTTCAGAAGCATGTGGAAATCAGGCCGTTTCCCTCTTTGCAAAGGTGTTCTTGGATTCCATCTAGCTGGTCCTGTTACATGTCCTTTATGTGACAGGAGTAGAGGTCCGTGGGCCATGGCAGAGAAGCTCTGGTCCACTAAGTATATGGAAAGGGCTGGTTGGGCTTCCATCTTCAAGACAATAGTTTAAGCACCCAGGATTTCAGACACATTTCTTGTCCCAAAGGTCATGGATAGAATGAAGTAGATACAGTGTCCCAGTCTCAAGTCTAATCAGAGTGTCAGATAATCAGTCTACCTATTGGAGGCATGCATGTCCCCAGTTTGTTCTATGTGACATTTTCATGGCCGCCTCATGGAATGAGTGGAACACCCACATTTGTACCATTAGGATGGACGAAAAGATCAAGGGCATTCTGTGGCTCAGTCAGTGAGGCCTCTGTCTTCAGGTCAGGTCATGATCCCAGAGTCCTGGGTTTGAGCCCTACATTGGGCTCCCTGCTCAGTGGGGAGCCTGCATCTCCCACTTCCATTGCAACCTACCCAACTTATTCTCTCTCTTTCTCCAATAAATTAGTAAATTTCCTTGACAATTTTTGGAAAACATTAAGTAAAACTTAGATTGGTATTTGGATCCAGAAAGGGAACCTTGATGTCTCCACAGAGCACATTGGGAGACTACAGTAGTTGGTTCCAGAGAGAGACGCTCAGAGACCTGGATGTTATAGATTTCTTGATTTCCAATGGGATGGCTTCAGTTTGGGACTTCTTGTGATGAGCCAAATGAGCCAAATAAGCAGCATAAGTGGTCCAAAACCCAAACCCAAACACTAAACCTCAACAAACCATATACCCTAACATGAAACCTAACCATAAACTTAACTCAAAACCGAAACCTAACTCTACACCTAAACCTAACGCTACACCTAACCCGATCCCTATTGGAACACACACCCTAACCAGAATACAAACAATAACCTGACATTTTCCTGTCCTGAACCCGAACCCCATCCCTATCCAGAAACCTAAATCTCAACCTAACACTAATCCCAACCCAAACCATAACCCTAAACCCTAACCATAAACACTAATCCCTAACCCTACACACACCCTAAACACTAACACTAATGCTAAACCTAAACCTAAATCGAAATCATAACACTAACCCTAACCCTAAAACAAACACTAACCTTATCCCTAAACCTACTAGGGATACTAACCCTAACACTAACCAGAACACGAGCCCTAACCCACCCCAATCAGTCCCATAATGGAACACGAAACCGAACTCTAACCCAAACCCTAAACCTAACCATAAATGAACCCTAACCCTTACCAGAATGCGAAACCTAACCCAACTTTAACCTGTCCTGAACACGAACAGAAACCCTAACCCTAACCCTAAACCTATCCCTAAAAAATAACCCTAATCCCTATCCTGAAAACATAAACCCTAACCTTAATACTCAAACTAAACTCTAACCTTCACTCTACCCCTAACCCTAATCTGTTTTCCAAACCCTTAACCTAACCCTAGCCCAAACTCTAACACAAACCCCAAGCAGAGTTCCAATTGGAACTTAAATGTGACATGCCATTCTGTTGGCTGTATCATATTGGTCAAGGGTCAGTCGCTAAGCACCCCAGGGTTACCCGGGGATTCTTATGCCACAGGTCAGGATTGCTGGAAGCCATTGTGAAGCCTATAGTCCTCAGAGACCAGAACGAGGTAACTGGGTATCATTCTAAATATAACAGGAAACAATTGGACAGTTTGTCTACAGAAGATGATTATGTCTGCATCTTGGAGCATTTCCACACCATCGTGGTGCCCCCATTGAAGGGCGGCCATCGGGAAAGTGACCATTGTGATATTATGTTGCTAGAACAAAGGCCACATTCCAGTGGTACTCTGCCACATCCAACCCCTTCTTGTCCAATTACCATCCTTACATTTCACCTCAGATACATAGGATACCAGCTCACATGCGTTATAAATGTCATCCAAGGACAGTGATGATATCCCTAAGAAGTAGAATCTAGTTGATTCTCCCAACACGCAGGTTGGCAAACTGGGGACTATGTGAGAAACACCATGGATTTAGGTAGGACACAGAACTGGGAAACCAAGCAGAGAAATAATAATCTCAATACAGCTCTATGTCCTCAAATGTAGAACTTACTTGCATTTTCAGATTTGAGACTACTGCATTTTTGGCTCAAAATGTATAGTTAAGGAAAATACATGGTGTAAGCAGTCATCTACCAAGAGGGGCCCTGGATAGGTCCGACTGAAGGAATGTGTCCAGGGACTAGAATCTTGAAAGTGACTTCACTTACTAGGTGAGAGGTCCACCACTGATTTAGAACTGTGGTAACCAGGAAGATGCGTTCTAGAACTTCCCATTTTTTAACTCACTTAAATGGAGATAGTCAAGAAAACAAGATTTCTGTTGATGTTGTCCTTTCAGGTGCTCTTGTCACAGGAGAGCCCAGACAGGGAAACGTTCATGTCACTGTCGATGGCAGCTCATCCATCTTCTTCAAAGGTTCTAGTTATGTGTCACGGACCTCAACAGGTACCACAAGGCACCTTGGCGCAGCCCACTGGAGAGCAGACCATACGGTGATCTCAGCTGAGCCGGCTCACACTCCTTTACCCTACATTGTGTGTGTATTTGTGTGTTTATAAGTGAGAGAGAGAGAGTGTGTGTGTGTGTGTGTGCGTGTGCGCGGGTGTGTGTTTTTGTGTGAATGTGTAGAGGGGGCAGAGGAGAGGAACATTCCCTTCCTGGATAGAACCTGCTGCAAGGTGTTGGAAGCCTGACACATCTTTGAGATTCAGACCCCAGGTCATAGCATGCAAGTAGATAAGTTGAGTGCTGAGTACCAAGCTCAACTATGAATATGTTACTCTTGAGGAAGAGTCCCTTTCCTTTGGCTTCTTCTATGCCAGATGTCTCTTCAGGTGCACCTGTGGTCTGAACTGGATAACATGATTACTAAAGCAGGTGTCTCCTTAAGGTGATGTTCAGGGAGGACCCTAATGTCTCTTGGCCCTGTATATATGGGACACTGCATTTACAGAGCTGCACCCAGGAGATCTTGGAGGAGATGATCTGTGTCTTCAATTATTCTAACTCCCTTGATAATTCTTAGGTGCAAGAGACATACAAGGATCAGTGCTGTTCTGAGGTGAGAATGGAATGAGGGTTCTCCATACAAATACGGCCCCCACACAAACATGGAGAGAAACCTGGGCCTTCCCATAGTGTTTCCACATGAGTGCCCCGCAGGGTCAACTTCAAAGAGATCTGAACCTCCACTCCTAACTTCCAGCTATGTATGAGGTGGGAAGACACTCTTCACCTATGTTAGCATTGTCCAGAATATATTTAATGTTTTATAAGGAGTGGGAATTGTTTGTTTCACTCAGAGCAAGGACTATCTTTGCATTTCACAACCATTTTTTAAAATTTCACCCACGCTTCCCAGATATCCTTTGTAGAATGCAGCTACACTGTCCCTGCATAATTTCTCCAAGACCTTACAAATTATCACAATAAAGAGGACGAATTAACACAAAAGTAGGGGTGGGAGGAAGCCATTCTGTATGTTTATCTAGCAGGTGTCATCTGTCAGCAAACATCAGATAATGGTAGGTCCAACAGGTCATGAGCTGTGGCCTTATAGATCTTCATAGTACTCTATCAATGGGGATGTATGCCACAATGATACAGCCTTTCAAGACCCTTGGCACTTGACCTGATACCATTGTCTTGCCACTTCTGCAGTGTTGCAAGGAACATTTTATTTGTCCCAACATAAAATGCCAGATCTGCCATATTCTGGAACCCCACATTAGGTAGAAGGCCTCTGATGCCTCCTGACTGAACTAGCTGGCTCTGTCCTTTTTGTAGGAATCCACACAGGAAATCTGGGATGAGTTGCTCTAAGGGTTCAAATAGTCCACCTACCCCTGACAAGCACAGGTGTATCAGGACACAAATAATATCAATTGCCAGTCTGGGCTGAGAGGCGGTTACTTTCATGGTCAAAGTCAGGACACTGAGGTGATCAAGGCCAGCCAAAACCCAGACTAGAAACAATTGACTCCCTTGGGGCCGGCAGAAGTAGGTGGTTCTTCCCTGACCCTTCCTCCCTATGTCAGGAACAAACCAAGGTACATCAGCTTAGGGGAAATGCCATGCAGCCCATGCTTTGGTCTCTTCTCAGGCCCAACATATGTGATCTTCAGCATAATTTGAGGTTCTAATCCTCTGTGTTCTATCTGCAGTGGGGATGTTTACAGATGACTCCATGACATACTGGTCTTCATCAAAGCTCTTAGTTGAGGGCAGACCGGGTGGCTCAGTGGTTTAGCACCACCATCAGCCAGGGTGTGATCCTGGAGACCCAAGATTGAGTTCCACATCAGGCTCCTGCATAGAGCCTGTTTCTCCCTCTGCCTGTGTCTCTGCTTCTCTCTCTCTCTCTCTCTCTCTCTCTCTCTCTCTCTCTTTGTGTGTGTGTTTCTTATGAATAAATAAATAAAATCTTTTTTAAAAAAAGCTCTTAGTTGAGAGAAATGTTGTTGCTGTTAAAGAATGTGTTGAAGCTACCAATGGTTTACCACGTCTCTCCTAAAACCGATGTTACTTGGAAGCCTAGAACGCTTTTCTGTGTCAGCACTGAAGTCCTTTTTCCTGTACAACCTCACGAGGGGATGGGTGCATCTGGTCTGAGCGCCAGACCCTGAACATCCCATTTGTTCATTGTTTGGAAGCTGACTACAGTGCCCCTCCTGTGTCTCTGGTGCGAAAAGGAATCATTAACCATGTCCCTAGGTGAGGCTGGGACCATGCTGATGCTCAAGGTAGGCAGAATGGATTCTTTTGTATGGTCCATGGTGCCATCCCTCCAGGATAGAAGCCTCTCAAAAAACCCAATCATTTCCTGTCTCTACAAGGTGTTCATCACAGCCCAACATGTCCTGGTACAGCAGCTCCACAGGTGAGGGACCAACCCATACACAGCACAGGGGCTGAGTCTTGCCTCTTCTACTGGTATGCTTAGGGAATGTCACTTCACCTCTCTGAGCTTTCTTTTCCTCCTTCGAAAATTGTTGTGAAGAGGATGAACCTCATGGAACTACTGAGGGAATCCTGGGGGAAGACATGACATAGACTTATCTGATGTCTGGCCCTATAGAAAGGGAGGCTAGGCATATTCCTGTGTAGCAGTTTTCTCTCACCAGTGAAGAAGCTTCCACATCAATCCTCATGGGTCAGTGGCACTCTAGGTTTACAGAAGCAAGTGGAAAGCAGGCCATTTTCCTGTTTGCAAAGGACTTCTTGGATTCCATCTCACTCTTCCTGCTACTTGTCCTTATGTGCCCAGAGTAGAGTTTACTGGGGGAAGGCATAGCAGTTCAAGGTCCACTCAGGATATTTAAAGTGCTGGTTGGGATTTCTTCAACCCACAATATAGATTAATCATCTAGGATTGCAGACACATTTTTAGTCACTAATGTCTTTGAAGGAATAGAGTAGATACAATGTCTCGGTCTCAAGACTAATCAGAGTGACAGTCAATCACTCTACCCATGGTAGGCACACAAGTCCATAGTTGGTTTCATGTGACATCTTCATGTCCACCTCATGGGATGAGTGGATCCACCCACATTAGAACCATTACCTGGACAATAAGATAAAATAAGTGCACTGGGTTGCTCAGTCAGTGAGGCCTCTGCCTTCAGGTCAGGTCATGATTCTAGGATCATCGCCTTCCACTATACTATGGGTTCCATGCTCAGTGGGGAGTCTGCTCTGCTGCTCCCTCCTCAGCTCATTCTGCTTATTCTCACTCTCCCTCTCCAAGAAATTAATAAATTTCCTTAAAATTTTTTGTAAAATATCAAGTAAACTTGGATTGGTTCCCAGGTCCAGATAGAGAACTTTGAAGTCTCGACAGAGCACATTGGAAAACTATAGGGTTTGTGGCTAGGGAGCGACTCTAAGAGTCCAGGATCTTATCAGTTTCTTGATTTCCATTGGAAGGACTTCATTTTGGGTGCTTCCTCTGAAGAGACAAATGAGTCAACTGGAGCAGTAGAGGGGATTCCTTAACCTGAACCCAAACCCTAAACAAACCTTATTCCCTTCCCGGAAACCTAGCCCTAACCATAACCAAACCCTGAAACTAACCAGACATGAACCCTAACCCAACTCTAACCTGTCCCGAACTTCACCAGAACCTGAAAACGGACCCTAACCTAAACACTAACCCTAAATCATAACATGAAACCATAACCCTAAACCCTAAAACCTAACACTATCATTCAAACTAAAACATAACCCTAACCATATTCAAAAGGCTAACCCTAAAATGTAATTGTAACCCTCACCCTAACCCAAAGCCCAACCCTTACACTAACCCTAAGAATAACTCCAAATGGAACTTAGATGTGACATGTATTGTGTTGGCTGTATCGTATTGGTCAGGAGCCAGTCACTAAGCACCTCGGGGTTACACAGGAGTACTTATGCCACAGTTCAGATTCACTGGTGGCCATGTGAAGGGCGCAGCTCTCAGAGGTCAGAACGAGGCAATTGAGTCTCATTCTAAATAGAACAGAAAACAATTGGACAGTTTCACTGGAGAAAATGACCATGTCTGCATCTTGGAGCATTTTCACCCCATCGTGGTGCCTCCATTGAAATGAGGACAGAGGGAAAATGATCATTGTGATACCTCGTTGCTAGAACAAAGGTCACTTTCAAATTGTACTCCATGCACATCTCACCCCTTCTTGTCAATCTTCCATCCTTAAATTTGCACCTCAGATACACAGGATACCAGCTCACACGCATTATAAATATTATTTATAGACCCCTGATGGTGTCACTAGAAGTACATTCTAGCCTGATTCTCCCACTGTGCAGTTTGGCACACAGGGGAATTTGTGAGAGACACCATGGTTAGATCGGACACACAACTTGGAAAGCAAGCAGAGAAATAAAGGTCTGAGTTCAGCTTCATCTCCTCAAAGGTAGGGACTTACTTGCATTTTCAGAGAATTGTGGCTATGGCAGTTTTGGCTCCTGAAGAACAGTTAAGCAGATGGCATGGGGCAAGCAGTAGTCTCCCAAGAAGGGGCTCTGGGTAGGTCTGACAGAAGGAAGGGGCCCATGGAAAGAGACCTTGAAAAAGTGACTTCATTTCCTTGGTGACAGGCCCAGAACTCATTTAAAACTCTGGTAACCAGGGTGCTGCATTCTAGAACTTCTTTCCTTCCAATCACTTAACTGGAGACAGTCAATAGAACAAGATGTTCTGTTGCTATTGTCCTACTTTCAGGTGCTCTGGGCTCAGGATGCGATGAATCCATTCTATATGTTTATCTATAAGGTGTCATCTGTCAGAGCACATCAGATCATTGTAGGCCCAACATGTCAAGAGGTGTGTCCTTATATATATTCATATTACTCTATCAGTGAGGTAAACTATTTATATTACTCATTCACCTATTCCAACTTAATCTAAGTAATAAAGTATGTTCATTAAAACTAGTGAGATCAATTTTTGATGTTTAACAACAAACTAAAACTCATATGCTAGCTTCATAATATCTACCATGGAATGAGATCAAACTTGAGTTGAAAATTATTTTTTTCTACTGCGGTTACAAACTAAAATCTCATCAGAAATTTAAAGTGTACATTTGAAACAAAAATAACATGCCTTTATATGTTTGCCTCAGTACACCACACTGAGTAAACTAGAATAATCATGTCTTTCATTATTTTTTAAATTTTTATTTTATTTTTATTTATTTATGATAGTCACAGAGAGAGAGAGAGAAGCAGAGACATAGGCAGAGGGAGAAGCAGGCTCCATGCACTGGGAGCCCGAAGTGGGATTCGATCCCGGGTCTCCAGGATCGCGCCCTGGGCCAAAGGCAGGCGCTAAACCACTGCGACACCCAGGGATCCCCCTCTTTCACTATTTTTTAATGCAGAAAGGGAAAGTACAAGGTTAGGAGGGGCAGAGGGAAAAAGAAAACATCTTCAGCAGGCTACATGGTCAACATGGAGCCCAAAATGAGGCTCAATTTTAGGACCTGGAGATCATGACCTGAGTCAAGAAATAGACACTTAACTGACAAAACCACCCATGTGTTGCTGGAATAATGAATTTGAATCAACTCAGTGATTGAATCTCCATGGTATCTTCCATTGAATCATTTGTATAGTATATACTTGGTTATTTCCAAAATATGGGTTTTGCTGGCCCACATCGACAAGGATACTGAATATTTCACAACTATGTGCCAGCAGATGGGGAGTCAGTTTCTGGGATGAGACCATTTACACAAAATCCAATTCACCTTGTCCACATCTCTGCGTTCTATAGGGGAGACTGTAAAATTATACCTTATGTTTGGTATCAGTAATACTTTTAAGCCTTGTTCCTGATCCTCCACATTTGAGATTCTCTGCACGCTGGAAAGTACACTGATCCCAGGATACTTGTTTCATCAATTCCTTCAGGATGAAAGGGATATTTCCCCACTGATCCTTCCATCCTGCCCCTCCTGTTGTTCCCAAACCCTTTGATTAAAGGATCCTGAGAACAAATCTCTCCCTTAGCCAGAGGGAGTCTGTTGTGTGCAGGCCCAGTTGCAGCTACACTCCATGCCCATCTCTGGAGTGATTAGAAGAGGAGGAAGGCTTTCTAGACAGAGTTGGAGCAATCTCCATACAGATTTCACCCTCTACGGTCTAATATTTTGCTTCAGAAAATTCTGCCAAAAGTCAGAAATGACTTCCCTTGAGGAAAGGCTGCTTGCTATCACCAAGCCAGTTGTGGTCACTGGGTGATGGGACAAGATATACTGTCATATGAAGAGAAGCACAAAGTCTTGTCCATGGTCTAAGTGGCAGGGTAGGTAGTTGGTTTCTCACCAAGGAGGGCAAATGGAAGGCGGCATGTTGCAAAGCCCAGAGACACACAGTACATGATGGCAGGATACCCGTTCACATCCTGGAAAACCTACGATTTGAATTGCATTCTTGGCTTATCGTGGAGACCATTACAAGGACACAATTCAGGGTAGTTGACTTAGTTGAATTAATAATAATATCAATTAATTTTCTCAATCATGATTTGAGGATCCTTTTGCAATATGCCTCCTGATTGAAACACATACTTTTTAAATTGAACTGGATTGCTCTACAGAGGTTGATATTTCCCCCATGGAGAGAGAGATGGGCTGCTTCATTAAAAAAAGCAATTATTGGGCAGCCCCGGTGGCACAGCGGTTTAGCGCCACCTGCAGCCCGGGGCATGATCTGGAGACCCTGGATCGAGTCCCGCATCAGGCTCTCTGCATGGAGCCTGCTTCTCCCTCTGCCTGTGTCTCTGCCTCTCTCTCTCTCTCTCTCTCTCTCTCTGCATCTCTACGAATAAATAAATAAAAAATCTTTTAAAAAAAAGCAATTATTTTCCTCAGAATCATATTTCTTGTTACCAGAGATCCTTACTATCTACATCCTAGTATCCCAGTGGTGCTTTCTGGGGACCTAGACTGCATTAATTTTTAAAATGAGTGATACCAAGAGCGAGAGCTCTAGGAATACAGAGACAGATGCCCTGTGGATCCCATGGGGGACCAAGGAATTCAAGATTGTCAGCTAAACCTTAAGAAGAAAAAGAAACAGAAGGGGAAAAGTAATCCAAAGAGAGCAAACAAAGCAAATGAGGGTAGAAGGTGAACAATTTCAAGGTTTTAAGGTCAAGAGGACAGTTTCCTCACTCAAGGCCAGCCATGGTGGTCTGTATATTAATAGGGGATCAGGTCTGAGGGCCAGTGAGTTCTGAGAGTAAATCAAATATCCCCATTCAGTGGGTCAAATGAGTTTTTGGTTTGTTTCCAATGCATACAAGAGTTACATTTACACTATACTGTAGCCTTTTAAGTATGCAGTAGCTTTACATCTTGCTTTCTAGACAGACCTGAGTGTAGCCTCTTAAGATTCTCCCTGGGCTGGGAATTCTAGAGGAATGTATGGTGCTGCTCATGGAGCCACAAGCTCTGTCTCTCTCATTTTCCCACAGAGCCTGTTTCCTAGGCTCCACAACATTGGGGACAGAGGTTTTGGACTGAAGGGACAGGTTCTCTTCTCCCATTCTGCTATATGAGCTGCTGAGACATGAGTCTGTTCCTAACATCACGGTCATGGCCCATGCTGGGGTCTCCCCCTCTGTCCTGCCAGGGGTCTCTCCAATTCTTTCAGTGCTGGGATCAAAGTGTCGTAGCCCTCCCAGAAGTAAGAAAAAAGGCTTTACTTTTCCCTCACTTTACCTACAGACTGGCGATTTTGATCAAGATAGATTACTATTAATATAGTATTCACCTCTCTACATGGCCATAGGTGCCATGGGCAGGAAGGGGTGGGTGAAACTCATGTCTCCCAAGATGCTGAGGAAAGAGAAGGCACAGGCTTAGTGACAGGTTGTGTAGAGTCCTTTCATTCTCCAAAGAGCATTCAAACCATGAAGGTGCCCCTGGATTTGTTAGGATTCATTCACTGATCAATTGTTTGGTATGTGAGTGACAAACACCCATGACTAGTCCTCTCTGCTTTTTTGATATTAGAGAGAAACATCAAGCTGTAGGCCACCTTATAGAAGGCAAACAGGCAGAATTCAAGTGACAGGAATGTGTTCGTGAAGTGGGTTTGAGCAGTGAGGCAGTCAATATGCCCAACTTAAAGTCATGGGGACAGTGATTGCTTCTTGGAGGCACAGGGCGGTTCAAAGGCTGCTTGCTGGTCTTAATTAAATCTGAGCAAGAAAATCATCCTGAGATATATATCTTCTCCTGTCCTCATGGTAAACAGATCCTGGTCCCTGGAGAAATGCAGTGGTGAGGACAGAGTAGTACTACAGGTTCAGGGACACAATCCCAGGAGCAGTGATCCAACTTCTCTCATCACCTGTGACTCCATTCTCTCTTTTCCAAGGCCATCCTGTCTCTGTTACTGGCCCAATGTGCACAGAAGTCTGTCTTACAAATCCTGAGGATTATGACACAGGCCCCAGCCATATGCATGACACTTACATCTGTCATCTAGCATTCCTTTTTTCTATTTCTTGTTTAACCATAATTTACCTCTGTGCCTCTACCCCATTCTACATTTGGATGATAATCATTCTGAGGACACCTGAGTGGCTCAGCAGTAGAGCATCTTCTTTCATCTCAAGGCGTGATCTTAGGAGCCATGATTGAGTCCCACATTAATCACCTTGCATACAGCATACTTCTCAATCTGCCTGTGTCTCTGCCTCTATGTTTCTCATGGATGATTATCACTCTGGAGAACATGGTCTCAACCTGAAGCTTTGTGCCTGGCATCTCCAGTTTCTATAGTATATCTGACACTGGTCACCTCACCTAATCTATTGGTGTCCCCCTGAATTCTGACCTGGGTTTAGGCCAATGAATGCCACTGAGCAGCATAAGTGTTGTGCAGGGAACAGGGTTGGGAGTCTGAGCAGGGCATCCATTGTCATGGTTTGCTTCTGCTGGTGGATTGTTGCCAAGGGAGAACAACCAGGGACTCTCTCAGAGACAAATCATATGATCAATTATGACAATGGTTATTGGTTAGCTCTCTGGGCTGCTTACCCAAGATACTGTTCTGACTCCCTGTAAGTAGGAAAGCCTAGAGAATTGGTTGGTTTCCTTGGTGGGTTATTGATGAGTTCATGTCAGTGTTCAAATTTATCTTTGTTCAGCAATGCCCATGTCCATCTTCTATTCACAGTCCCCATTCTGGTCCTTGTCTCACTTGGGATAGGTTGACCCACTCAAAGAAAACAGAGACCCAGATGTGCTGCTGCATATGGTCTAGTCATCTTCATATTCAGCTGAATTGAAAAATCTTCTTGACCATTTATGTCATGCTAGATCATCTGGATAGAAGCCATTAAGGCTCAAGATAGAATGCAATGGACCAGGGCTATGAGTATTATAAAAACAAACGAACTCAGGATCCTGAGTTAATGACCCAAGGCAAAATCAAGGGTCTGGCCATTCCCCCCCCCCCTTTTCTGTATATGTCTTTGACTCTTAATCTACTGTATAAAAGGGGATCTTGTAGGTAACTTTCCAGATTAGTCCAATCAGCTTTGCCATTCAAAATAGGTCATCTGAATTTGCAAACCATGGTAATGTATAAGCTGATATTGGTCACGTAACACCAGGTCATTCCTTCATCTAAAAGAATTCTAAATAGCATGGAAATATGTCTTGGCTTTTTGGGGATTAGGAGATACTTTAAGTGAATCTCATCATTAAGCTCAGAGTTAAAGTTTCACCTCTATACTGTTTCCTCACACCTGGCTATTGGGGGTGGTGGGTTGATTTTTAGAGGCAAGTGACAATTGGTGCTTCAGGTGAATTTTTAGGGAAAATGAGGCACCTGGAGAAAGGGAGGAGTAGGAATGAGGTGCAGGAGGAAGAGACACAGGGCAATAAGAATAGAAGTGGAGACAGATAAATGGTTGGAGGAAGGCGAGAGGGAACATTTACAAAAGAGGTGCCTCTAGTTTATTCTTTCCTAACATTGTCAAATTGTTCTTTAGATTTGGCCAAACAAATGGTTAATGAAACAACTTTTGACATTGAATTCCTTTGTGATGCCTCAGTGTATCAACCAACAGTGCTGTCCATTTATTTTCGTTCCTTTCTAAGAGACTGCTCTAGTGAATGAATTTGTTCAGTTCCATTAAACCACACTGGGCCTTGAAGACCCAAAACATCATTGGTGATGTGGTGGGGTTCAAAAATTAAGTTGTGAAAAGCAGACACAGGAAACATACTTTTTCAGGTAGAGGAGAGGGTTAATGTTTAGATGATCCCAATACACCTGGTGACATTTGATGGAAACAACTTGTGTACCTCATGCTGCGAGTCCCCAAAATGACAACTAGACACCATGGAACGAACAGTCAATCATCTGTCCACCCCAGGCACAACCTCAGAGTAAATAATACTATCAGGCCACAAAACTGAGATAGTCAGAGAAACTCAACTAATGGGATTGGTGAGCCTCAGCAAAGTTCTTTTTCAGGGTGGAAGGAAGTCCTGTGAGATCCACAGCTCACTGTTCTGTGAAACTCTCTCAGTTTAAATTCATAGGGCTTTATTCCTGCTTCTATTCTCAGATACTTTTTTTAATTCTCAGATACTTCTTCTTATGACACTCACCACTTTTACACAGCACAGCACAAAATGGTAACCCAAAAATACAGTATAGGGGACATAAAGGAATAGTCTGACTCCATAAGAGTCCAAAGAAATGGGAACAAAACAAGACCCAGGTGCCCAACTCAGTACAAAATGTCTAGAAACTGCCTCAGAGAACACATTTCAGATCCAGTGCTCCATATTCATAGGAGGACTCCTTCCTATGGACTTGATAGCTACCAGTAGCAAAGCACATTGGACTTCTGTGACCACAACCCTTGCTCAAAGCAACAGGAGGCTCTGGAGATGTCCTGTGGACCCCTTTTTATTGCCTGTAAAATGAATGGCCAACCAAATGAAAATAAGCAATGAATGACTTGCTTCATTCATTGTTAGAGCAACAGAGTCATCCACTATTATTTTTGTTGAGCAGAGCCCCAGCATCAGACAGAAAGGTACAAACTCACTCTAGGGGGTTAATGGAAAGCTTTAGTTATGCCTTGATTGGAAGTTATTGTATGGAGAGGCTATAGTGAGCTGTCCAGAAGTGAGGCACAACTATGTGATTGTGAATGGTGATTCTTTCTGATTGCTGCTTCCTAGGTAGGAAATTGGGACAAGTGTTATTAGAGATAACATACATAGGTATATGT
This sequence comes from Canis aureus, assembly GCF_053574225.1. Taxonomy (NCBI): domain Eukaryota; kingdom Metazoa; phylum Chordata; class Mammalia; order Carnivora; family Canidae; genus Canis; species Canis aureus. The sequence continues at coordinate 730,062 of NC_135650.1, read as the reverse complement.
GGGACAGTTGTTATGGTGTAGAATACTGAACCTATGGCAAGAGTGGTATATAGGTTCTGGGATAGAAGTCTGAGACAGTTGGTCCAATGGTTATGATGTAAACCATGCACCAGGTGCTGGATACAGCCTCCAAACATCATACACTCTTTTATAGACAAGGCCTTCTCCCTTGACTGCCTGCAAGATAAAGGGCTCATTCAAGGATTAGCTGTGGGTCAGAAATCTCTCTGAATGAACTATTTGGCTATGATCTATACTTTCAATTTTCCAAGTAGACTTGGGACCGTCTACCAGGAGAATGCTACGGAAGTTGTTGGGCAGGGCAGAAGAGAGAGATTTAAAGATTTTAAAGATCCCAAGTTGTCGAGTGCCTGGTGAGAGCAAACTCTGCAAGATTAGGATCATATCATTAATAGAGAGGATGGTGGTGCCTGGTGACTCAGTAGGTTCAGTGTCTTATTCAAGGGGTTGACTCAGGTCCTGAACTCAGGGTGCTGGTCTCAGCTTCATAGAAGGATTTGCGTGCAATCTTCATGGGATTCTCTCTCACCTTCTGTGCCTCCCCCCACAGAGACTCTCTCTCTCTCTCAAAATGTAGGTAAAAGTACATACAAAAAGTTAGTTTAAAAATCATGAGGGGAATAAATTACATACGATGTTGATTTAAGGTTATGAGTCTTCAAAGTCACCAAAATATTCTTCCTTGTGCAGCAGCATATGAACGGGGATGGGTGGCCTGAGGGAAGAATAGAGGACAGTTAAGGGGACAAGCAGATGAGTCACAGCTCATAGAATCTATGTCCTCGACTTGGGAACTCAATTTTGCCTTCTGCTCTAGTCTTATTATCTAAACACCCCAAGCAACAGCATCCTTTCAACTCTATTATGGTAATTGCCTCGAGTCTCTGTGTTTTCCCCAGTCTCAGATTCCATATCCTGAAGCAGGAAACAAAGCATGTCAGCCCATTCTTCAAAGAAACCACCAAATTTTCTATGAATTTCTCTTATCACGTTTTGCTCCCTATTTCTGCTCACTCCTGCTTCACTCCATCTTCCTTCTCCTAACCATTAATTCCTCATTTCACACCTCATTCACCTCCAACAGCAATTGTATTCTATGGCATGGTAATGCTCAGGAAATTATCAGCTTTTGATGCAACCCTCCTTAGTCAAAGATCCAATCCAGGGCAGCCCTGGTGGCGCAGTGGTTTAGCGCCGCCTGCAGCCCAGGGTGTGATCCTGGAGACCCTGGATCGAGTCCCACGTCAGGCTTCCTGCATGGAGCTTGCTTCTCCCTCTGCCTGTGTCTCTGCCTCTCTCTCTCTCTCTCTTTCTCTACATCTCTATGAATAAATAAATAAAATTTTAAAAAATCTTAAAAAAAAGATCCAATCCAGGCAACACTGGGGTAGTTGCAATTGGCCTGCGCGCCTATGTATAGGGGGTGCATGTGGCTATGAGGGTGACATCCTACTGGGATATATTGACTAATTTGTGCTTGGGGTGCTCTTAGGTATTTGACACAAACATAACCTTTATATATTTTTAAATGTTTATTTAGTGCTATGTAAATTCAATTTGCCAACATATAATTTAATACCCAGTGCTCATCCCATCAAATGCCCTCCTCCTGTCATATAAGAAATAGTGAAAGAAATTATGAGGGAAAGGAGTGGAATTGAGTGGGAAAAATTAGAGAGTGACACAAGCCATGAGAGATGCCTAAATTTGGAACACTCTGAATCTTTAGAACAACTCCTACATATCGCAGCTCATAGAGGAGATGAATGTGTGCTGGTAGTATTCAGATGAATGAATCCGAGAGGGGACACACCACCCTCTTCAGAAGCTCACACTTTCCTTTCTGATACAGGCTAGAGCCGGGGTAGGTACCTAGTTTAATGTGGGGCCCAACACCCCAGAAAAGGTGAGCACATACTTTGAAACCTGAAACTGGATCCCTGCCCAGGGGTTTTAGAACAGGGGCTTCTTGGTGCTAAATAGCCTGGGGACAAGGAATGAGGGAGGTTTTGCTGATGACTTTGCAGTAACAAATTGGAATCAGTGCTTCTGTCACCTTGAGTATGAGAACACAGAATTTGGACCTGAGGACTCTAAGACCACTTCAGGGAAATGCTCAAACTGATGTCCTGTGGGCCATAAAAAGGAACAGCAAAGAGCACCTTGACTCTGCAATCAGCCTCCATCCCTTGTCACTGAGCACTGGAGTCCATGTCCCTCCACTTCATCTTATCTCTATGGACACAAACTCATTACCTAAATGATGCATCCTTGCTCAAAAAAAGATGACCATGAGCCTCCACCTGAAAGATCACTGGTGGTTACTTTCTTGTATATATTTATATTGGAGTTTGATTTGCCAACATATGGTATAGCACCCAGTGCTCATCCCATCAATTGCACCCCTCAATGCCTATCACCCAGTCACCCCATCCTACCACCAACTCCCCTTCCAGAACCCCCAATTTTTCCCAGTGTAGAAGTCTCTCATGCTTTGTAACCCTCTGTGATGTCTCCTACTCATTTTTTTGTTTTTCTCTCTCCACCTATGATCCCCATTCCTGTGGGAACCCAGACTCAGCCTGTTGTTCCTAACTAAATACAGGAAGAGACTGGTTCCAGAATATGTACTGCTTTCAAAAGTTCGTGAGGCCACCTGCAGGTACAGAAGAGAGAACACCATGATTTATCCTAGGGAACATTCCCAGTACGTCATGATGAATAATCGTCTTAAAGTATTGTTGGATACTACTGGCTAGCATCCTGTTGAGAATTTTTGCATCCAGCTTCTTCAGGGATATTGGTCTGTAATTATCCTTTTAGTGGGGACTTTGATTTTGGAATTAACGTGATTTTGGCCATATAGAATGGGATTTGGGAAACATTCCATCTCTTTCTATCTTTCAAAACAGCTTTAGTAAAATAAGTATGGTTTCTTCTTAAAACGTTTGATAGAATTCCCCTGGGAAGCCATCTGTCCCTGGATTTTTGTGCTTTGGGAGGTTTTTTATGACTACTTCAATTGGGCTCCATTGTTATTGGGCTATTCAAGTTTCCTATTTCTTCCTGTTCCAGTTTTGGTAGTTTGTGGTTTTCCAGGAATGTGTCCAATTCTTCTAGATGTCCTAATTTATTGGTGTATAACTGCTGATAATAGGTTTTTAAAATCGTTTGTATTTCCTTGGTATTCATGGTAATCTCTCCTTTCTCATTCTTGATTTTATTAATTTGAGTTTTTTCTCTCTTCTTTTTAGTAAGGCTGGCTCATTGTTTATCTATCTTATTCATTCTTTAAAACAACCAACCCCTCGTTTTGTTGATATGTTCAACAGTTCTGGTCTCTATTTAATTGAGTTCTCTTTGAAACTTTATTAACTCTCCTCTTCTGCTGGGTGTAGGACCTACTTTCAGTTTTATTCTCCAGCTCCTTTAGGTGTAAGGTGAGTTTTTCTATTTGAGTTCTTTCCAGTTTTTGGAGGGATGCTTGTATTGCAATGTATTTCCACCTCAGGACTGCTTTTTCTGTATCCCCAAGATTTTGAATGTTTGTATAGCCATTCTCCTTAGTTTCCACGAAACTTTTTAATTTTTCTCTCATTTTCTGGTTGACCTTTTCGTCTTTTAGCAGGATGGTCCTTAACCTCCCGTGTTTGAAATCCTACCAAAGTTCTTCCTGTGACTTAGTTCCGATTTCAGAGCATTATGGTCTGAAAATATGCAGGGGACTATCCCAATCTTTTGATATCAGTTAAGACCTGATTTGTGACCCAGCATGTGATCTATTCTGGAGAAAATTCCATGTACACGTGAAAAGACTATTCAGTTGCATTTGGATATAAAGTTTTGTCAATATCGGTGAAATCCATCTGGTCCAGTGTATCATTTAAGCTGTTTCCTTGGAGATGTTGTGCTTAGAAGATCTGTCAATTGTAGAAAACAGTATATCCAAGTCACCAAGTGTAAGTGTATTATTATCTAAATATGTTTTAACTTTGGTTATTAATTGATATACTTGGCAGCTCCCACATTCGGGGCATAAATATTTCTGATTGTTAGGTCCTCTTGTTGGATAGATCCTTTATGTATGATATAGTGTCCCTCTTCACATCTCACTACAGTCTTTGGGATAAACTTTAATTAATCTGATATAAGGATACCCCTCCCTGCTTTCTTTTGATGACCATTTGAATGGTAAATGGTTCTACATCCCTTTATTTTCAGGCTGTGGTGTCCTTAGGTCTCAAATGAGTCTCTTGAAGACATCAAATACATGGGTCTTGCTTTTTTATCCAGTCTCACACCCTAAGCCTTTTGATGGGGGTCATTACGCCCATTCACGTTCAGAGGTACTATTGAAAGATATGATTTTAGTGTCATCATGATATCTCTTCTGTCCCTGTTTTTGTGGATTATTTCCTGGAACTTCCTCTTTCAATCAGAATACCCCTTAATATTTCTTGCAGCTGGTTTTGTGGTCACATATTCTTTCAGTTTCTGCCTATCTTGGAAACTCCTTATCTCTCCTTCTATTCTGATTGAGAGTCTTGCTGGATAACGTATTATTGGCTGCATGTTTTTCTAATTTAGGACCCTGAAAATATCTTGCCAGCCCTTTCTTGCCTTCCAGGTCTAAGTGGAGAAGTCTGCTGTTATCCTAATGCTTCTCTCCATAATGTTTAGGGATTTCTTGTCTCTTACTGCTTTAAGATCTTTATCTTTGGAGTTGGCAAGTTTCACTATTAAATGTCGAGGTGTTGAGCATTTTTTGGGTTCTGTGTCCTGCGGCCCTGTAATCACATTCCCAGTGCTGCACAGCCTCCTCCACATGGAGCTACCACCTGAGCTGCCCTCTGAGCTGTTTCCATGTGTGGTACACATTAAACAAATGTAACATTAGGAGTCACCTTTTCCCAAATATTAAAGCAGTAATAACGTGGGCGGGCACCATAGTGGTTCCTTTGTTTGAGCATCTCCCTTTATTTGGGTCATAATCCCAGGTTACTGGGATACATAATATTATGTATATGTCAAAATACACACTAATGCATAACACAGAGCAGTCCTTAATATCAGTGGTCAATGGTATAATAATTGATGATAATAATATGTGGTCGATAATAATAATATGTCTTAATCACTTTATAGTTCATCATGCATGTTCCACATTGGTAAAAGTGTGAATAATTGTGGAAATTGTGTTCAAAGAATAGGTTTATAGGAATATTTTTATATTATATGTTGCATTGTGACATCAGAGTAACTCTAATGTCAGTAATGAGTAATGGGGTCTACTTATTAATACATAATAAGGAGGAGGGGCAAGATGGCTGAAGAGTAGGTCCCCAAATCACCTGTCCCCACCAAATTACCTAGATAACCTTCAAATCATCCTGAAAATCTACAAATTTGGTCTGAGATTTAAAGAGAGACCAGCTGGAATGCTACAGTGAGAAGGGTTCCTGCTTCTATCAAGGTAGGAAGACAGGGACAAGAAATAAAGAAACAAAAGACATCCAAGGGGGAGGGGCCCTGTAAGGGGCTGGGCTAAGGCCAGGGCAAGTGTCCCCAGGACAGGAAAGCTCTGTCCCAGAGAAGCAGGAGCTGCACCAATCTTCCTGGGTGGAAAGGCACCTGCAGGGAGTTAGAGCAGGACCCCAGGAGGGCGGGGATGCCCTCAGGCTCCCTGGGACACCAACAGACACCTGTGCACCCAGGAGAGTGCCCATACCCCACGGCCAAGCTCCCTAAAAGACTGCAGCGAGCAAGGCTGGACCTGGAGCATCTCAGAGGGGCTTCGGCGGTGGCTCTGAAGGAGGGGGCTGTCCAGCTGGGAGCAGCTTGGAGGGGCTTGGGTAGAGAAAGAGGCTCTGTGCAGAGGGGGCTGCGCGGCTCTGGGAGTAGCTCGGAGGGGTTCAGGTGGCGGCTCCGTGGAGAGGGGTGCATGGCTGGGAGTGCAAATCCAACAGTGCAGGCCAGGGAGCACAGGGCGGTGGGACACAGCCCAGGATCCGGCCTTCCACCAGGACAGGCAGAGGCCAGGAGGGCCCAGGACAGCAAGGACACTCCTGCCCTGAGCTGAGCAGATCAGTGACCCCGTTCTGGAACGTCCAGGCCCTGCAGCTGGAGAGCTCCATAGTTACTGCAGTAGCTGAATCCAGGGCTCCAGAGCTGGCCCTCCACTGGGGTTGTTCCTCCAGGGGCCTCACAGGGTGAACAACCCCTTCCCAGGCAGGGAGCAGAGCAGCTCCCCCAAGTGCTAAAACCTGAAAATCTGCGCAACAGGCCTCTCCCCCAGAACCAGCTAGATGGACAAGTTCCAGGGGAAGTCAAGAGAATTAAAGTATACAGAATCAGAAGAAACTCCCCCATGTTTGTTTGTTTTTTTCTTTTTGATTTCTGTTTGCTTCCCTTACCCTTTTTTCCTTTCTTTTTCTTTCTCTTTTTCTTCTCTTTTCTCCTTTTTCTTCTTTTTTTTTCTTTTTTTTTCTTTTTCTCTTTTCTTTCCTTCTTTCTCTCTCTTTTTCTCCTTTTTCCAATATAACTTGCTTTGGCCACTCTGCACTGAACAAAATGATTGGAAGGAAAACCTCACCTCAAAATAAAGAATCAGAAACCGTCCTCTCTCCCACACAGTTACAAAATCTGGATTACAGTTCAATGTCAAAAAGCCATTCAGAAGCACTATTATACAGCTACTGGTGGCTCTAGAAAAAAAACATAAAGGACTCAAGAGAATCATGACTGCAGAATTTAGATCCAATCAGGCAAAAATTAAAAATCAATTGAATGAGGTGCAATCCAAACTAGAATTCCTAACGAAGAGGGTTAACGAGGTGGAAGAATGAGTGAGTGACATAGAAGACAAGTAGATGGCAAAGAGGGAAACTGAGGGAAAAAGAGACAAACAATTAAAAGACCATGAGGATAGATTAAGGGAAATAAATGACAGCCTGGGGAAGAAAAGCCTACATTTAATTGGGGATCCTGAGGGCGCTGAAAGGGACAGAGGGCCAGAATATGTATTTGAAGAAATCATAGCTGAAAACTTTCCTAATCTGGGAAGGGAAACAGGCATTCAGAACCAGGAAATAGACATACCCCACCTAAAATAAATAAAAACCATTCAACACCTCAACATCTAATATTAAGCTTGCAAATTCCAAAGATAAAGAGAAGATCCTTAAAGCAGCAAGAGACAAGAAATCCTTGACTTTTATGGGGAGGAGTATTACGGGAACAGCAGACCTCTCCACAGAGATGTGGCAAGCCATAAATGGCTGGCAGGATATATTCAGGGCCCTTAATGAGAAGAACATGCAACCGGGAATACTTTATCCAGCAAGGCTCTCATTATAAATGGTAGGAGAGATAAAGAGCTTTCAAGACAGGTAGGAACTGAAAGAATATGTGACCTCCAAACCAGCTCTGCAAGAAATTTTAAGGGGGACTCTTAAAATTCCCCTTTAAGAAAATGTTCAGTAGAACAATCCACAAAAACAAGGACTGAATAAATATCATGATGACACTAAACTCATATCTTTCAATAGAAACTCTGAACATGAACATGCTTAATGACCCCATCAAAAGAGGCAGGGTTTCACACTGGATAAAAAAGCAGGACCCATCTATTTGCTGCCTACAAGAGACTCATTTTAGACAGAATGACAACTACAATCTGAAAATAAAAGGTTGGAGAACCATTTACTATTCAAATGGTACTCAAAAGAAAGCAGGGGTAGCCATCCTTATATCAGATAAACTAAAATTTACCCCGAAGACTGTAGTGAGAGATGAAGAGGGACACTATATCATACTGAAAGGATCTATCCAACAAGAGGACTTAACAATCCTCAATATATATGCCCCAAATGTGGGAGATCCCAAATATTTAAATCAATTAATAACAAAAGTGAAGAAATACTTAGATAATAATACACTTATACTTGGTGACTTCAATCTAGCTCTTTCTATGCTCGATAGGTCTTCTAAGCACAACATCTCCAAAGAAACGAGAGCTTTAAATGATACACTGGACCAGATGGATTTCACAGATATTTATAGAACTTTACATCCAAACTCAACTGAATACACATTCTTCTCAAGTGCACATGGAACTTTCTCCAGAATAGACCACATACTGGGTCACAAATTGAGTGTGAACCGATACCAAAAGATTGGGATCATCCCCTGCATATTCTCAGACCATAATGCCTTGAAAGTAGAACTAAACCACAACAAGAAGTTTGGAAGGACCTCAAACACATGGAGGTTAAGGACCATCATGCTAAAAGATGAAAGGGTCAACCAGAAAATTAAGGAATAATTAAAAAGATCCATGGAAACTAATGAGAATGAAGATACAACTGTTCAAAATCTTTAGCATGCAGCAAAAGCAGTCCTAATGGGGAAATACATCGCAATACAAGCATCCATTCAAAAACTGGAAATAACTCAAATACAAAAGCTAACCTTACACATAAAGGAGCTAGAGAAAAAACAGGACATAGATCCTACACACAGCAGAATAGGAGATTTAATTAAGATTTGAGCAGAACTCAATGAAATTGAGACCAGCAGTACGGTGGAGCAGATCAACAAAACCAGGAGTTCGTTCTTTGAAAGAATTAATAAGATAGATAAACCATTAGCCAGGCTTATTAATAAGAGAGAGGAGACTCAAATTAATAAAATCATGAATGAGAAAGGAGAGATCACTACCAACACCAAGGAAATACAAACGATTTTAAAAACATATTATCAACAGCTATATGCCAATAAATTAGACAATCTAGAAGAAATGGATGCATTCCTGGAAAGCCACAGACTACCAAAACTGGAATAGGAAGAAATAGAAAACCTGAACAGGCCAATAACCAGGGAGGAAATTGAAACAGTCATCAAAAACCTCGCGATACACAAAAGTCCAGAGCCAGATGGCTTCCCAGGGGAATTGTATCAAACGGTTAAAGAAGAAACCATACCTATTCTACTAAAGCTGTTTGTAAAGACAGAAAGAGATGGAGTACTTCCAAATTCGTTCTATGAGGCCAGCATCACCTTAATTCCAAAACCAGACAAAGACCCCGCCAAAAAGGAGAATTACAGACCAATATCCCTGATGAACATGGATGCATAAATTCTCAACAAGATACTAGCCAATAAGATCCAACAGTACATTAAGAAAATTATTCACCATGACCAAGTAAGATTTATCCCCAGGACACAAGGCTGGTTCAACACTCATAAAACAATCAATGTGATTCATCATATCAATAAGAGAAAAACTAAGAATCATATGATCCTCTCATTAGATGCAGAGAAAGCATTTGACAAAATAGAGCATCCATTCTTGATCAAAACTCTTCAGACTGTAGGGATAGAGGGACCATTCCTCAACATCTTAAAAACCATCTACGAAAAGCCCATTTCAAATATAATTCTCAATGAGGAAGCACTGGAAGCCTTTCTCCTAAGATCAGGAACAAGACAGGGATGTCCACTCTCACCACTGCTATTCAACATAGTACTGGAAGTCCTAACCTCAGCAATAAGACAACAAAAAGAGATTAAAGGCATTCAAATTGGCAAAATAAGTCAAAATCTCCCTCTTCGCTGATGACATGATACTGTACATAGAAAACCCAAAAGAACAAAAAAGAAAGAAAACCCAAAAGACTCCACCTCAAGATTGCTAGAACTCATACAGCAATTTGGCAGCATGACAGGATAAAAATTCAATACCCAGAAATCAGTGGCCTTTCTATTCCCTAACAAAGAGACTGAAGAAAGAGTAATTAAGGAGTCAATCCCATTTACAATTGCACCCAAAAGCATAAGATACCTAGGAATAAACCTAACCAACCAGGTTAAAGATCTATACCCTCAAAACTATAGAACCCTTCTGAAAGAATTTGAGGAAGACACAAAAAGTTGGCAAAATATTCCATGCTCATTGATTGGAAGAATTAATATTGTGAAAATGTCAGTGTTACCCACGGCAATTTACAGGTTTAATGCAATCCCTATCAAAATACCATAGACTTTCTTCAGAGAGTTAGAACAAATTATTTTAAGATTTGTGTTGAATCAGAAAAGACCCCGAATAGCCAGGGGAATTTTAAAAAAGAAAACCATATCTGGGGGCATCACAATGTCAGATATCAGGTTGTACTACAAAGCTGTGCTCATCAGGACAGTGTGGTACAGGCACAAAAACAGACACATAGATCAATGGAACAGAATAGAGAACCCAGAAGTAGACCCTCAAATTTATGGTCAACTAATATTTGATAAAGGAGGAAATACTATCCACTGGAAGAAAGACAGCTTCTTCAATCAATGGTGCTGGGAAAATTGGACATCCACATGCAGAAGAATGAAACTAGACCACTCTGTTTCACCATACACAAAGATAAACTCTAAATGTGAGACAAGAGTCCATCAAAATCCTAGAGGAGAACACAGGCAACACCCCTTTTTGAACTCAGCCACAGTAACTTCTTGCAAGATCCATCCACGAAGGCAAATGAAACAAAAGCAAAAATGAACTATTGGGACTTCATCAAGATAATAAGCTTTTGTACAGCAAAGAATACAGTCAACAAAACTAAAAGACAACCTACAGAATGGGAGAAGATATTTGCAAATGACCTTTCAGATAAAGGACTTGTTTCCAAGATCTATAAAGAACTTATTCAACTCAACACCAAAGAAACAAACAGTCCAATCATGAAATGGGCAAACGACATGAAGAGAAATCTCACAGAAAAAGACATAGACATGGCCAACATGCACATGAGAAAATGTTCTGCATCACTTGCCATCAGGGAAATACAAATCAAAACCACAATGAGATACCACCTCATACTAGTGAGAATGGAGAAAATTAACAAGGCAGGATCCACATATGTCAGAGAGGGTGTGGAGAAAAGGGAACCCTCGTACACTGTTGGTGGGAATGTGAACTGGTGCAGCCACTCTGGAAAAGTGTGTGGAGGTTCCTCAAAGAGTTAAAAATAGACCTGCCCTGTGACCCAGCCATTGCACTGTTGGGGGTTTACCCCAAAGATTCAGATGTATTAAACGCTGGGACACCTGCACCCCGATGTTTATAGCAACAATGTCCACAGTAGCCAAACTGTGGAAGAAGTTTCAGTGTCCATCGTAAAATGAATGGATAAACAAGATGTGGTTTATGTATACAATGGAATATTACTCAGCCATTAGAAACGACAAATACCCACCATTTGCTTCAACATGGGTGGAACTGGAAGGTATTATGCTGAGTGAAGTAAGTCAATCGTAGAAGGACAAACATTGTATGTTCTTATTCATTTGGTGAATATAAATAATAGTGAAAGGGAATATAAGGGAAGGGAGAAGAAATGTGTGGGAAATATCAGAAAGGGAGTCAGAACATAAAGACTCCTAACTCTGAGAAATGAACTAGGGTTGATGAAAGGGGAGGAGGGCGGGGGGGGGGTGAGGGTGAATGGGTGACGGACACTTAGGGGTCACTTGACGGGATGAGCACCGGGTTTATTCTGTACGTTGGTAAATTAAACACCAATAACAAAAATATATTATTAAAAAATACATCATAAGAGTTTTATGTGTTAATATTTAACATGGACTAATATATCCACATGTTAGCTTCTCAACAGATACTATTTATTCTGACCAAATCAGATTTCACAATGTGTTTTACTATTTTGGCAATATTTGTTGCCTGACCATTTATTTATTTTATTTTTTTTTATTTATTTATGATAGTCACAGAGAGAGAGAGAGAGACAGAGGCAGAGACATAGGCAGAGGGAGAAGCAGGCTCCATGCACCCGGAGCCCGACGTGGGACTCGATCCCGGGTCTCCAGGATCGCGCCCTGGGCCAAAGGCAGGCGCCAAACCGCTGCGCCACCCAGGGATCCCTGTTGCCTGACCATTTAAATTAAGATTCTCACACTTGGGATCCCTGGGTGGCGCAGCGGTTTAGTGCCTGCCTTTGGCCCAGGGCGCGATCCTGGAGACCCGGAATCAAATCCCAGGGCTCCTCCAGGTGCATGGAGCCTGCTTCTCCCTCTGCCTATGTCTCTGCCTCCCTCTCTCTCTCTCTGTGTGACTATCATAAATAAAAATTTTTTAAAAAGATGTTCACACTTGAAACATAAAGAATATGGCTTTGTATATATGGCTTTGTATATTGTATTGTATATTTGTCTTTTATATACCATATACAATATACCAATACAATATATTTATATACAATATAAATAATATATTGTATATACAATATAACAATATTGTATATTGGTATTTTGTATGGCATCCTGAGCAAAATTGAATAATTATTTTTCTTTCAGAGAGTGTAAAAGAGAAAGTTTAAGGATGAGAGGCACAGAGGGAAAGGAAGAGAGAATACTAAGCAGGCTTCATCTGAATATCAATGAATCTGATGACTTTAAGATCATGACCACAGCTGAATACCAGGAGGCCAAAACTGATGATAGAAACACCCAGCAGCCCCTTGAACAATATTTCTGAGTCAAATTAATGAATGAATTTTTGTTGTACATTCCATTGACTCCTTTGATGGGTGAATTTTTCTGTTTCCATAAACTTGAAATATTTTCACCTACTTTTCAGGCTAGTTATATCCAGTTGATTTCATAAATAGTTTTTGTTTTGGGCTTTTAATTGTACATCCGAGGAAATGGATAAGCATAGAAAGAGCTGTTGACATCTTTATGTTAGAAGACAATCCAAAATGATTGATAACATTATCAGAGTTCAAATTTTTGATCCCATTACACATCATTGGCTTGCAGAGTCATCTGAATCAGAGTGGGCTGTACAAGGCTTTGGAGTTGTACTATTCTAAAAGTAGACTAACAAGAATATAAACTGATAAAGTCACGATGAAAAACAACATTGAGGGATCCCTGGGTGGCGCAGTGGTTTGGCGCCTGCCTTTGGCCCAGGGCGCGATCCTGCAGACCTGGGATCGAATCCCATGTCGGGCTCTCGGTGCATGGAGCCTGCTTCTCCCTCTGCCAGTGTCTCTGCCTCTCTCTCTCTCTCTCTCTCTCTCTGTGACTATCATAAATAAATTTTAAAAAATATTAAAAAAAAAGAAAAACAACATTGAGTCCCCCCCCAATATTTAAAATATCTGTCATATAATCTAGCAATCTTAGTTTTAGCAAATAGGTTGCAAAGAGTTGAAATCTGATTTTCACAGAGTTTTCTGTGCATGTACTGCAACAGCATTTACAACATCGAAGAAAAAAGAAACAACTTCATGTCCCTTGATGAACAAAAGGAGACAAAATTAGTCTATTTCTACAATGAAATACTAACCAACTGTAAGAGGAAGGAAACCTCTTCCTTTTTGTGATGACATGCTTACTTGTGGAGGCCATTATGTAAGAGAAATAAGCAGGCAGTGTAAGACAAATACTGCATGATAGCACTTATATCTGGAACCTAGCATAGTCAATACATAGCATCATAGGATAGAATAGGAGCTAGATGGAGGGACAAAGTGGGAAATGATACAGGTAGAGTACAAACTTCAATGATACAAATTCAGTGTCTTTTGGAATTCTATTTGCAACCAAGAGTCTGTGATAAACAACACTATTATATGCTTGAAAATCATGAAGAGATTATATCATATGAAATGCGCTTACTGTCAAAATGGAAAAGAAAATTGCTAGCAGACACTGGTATGGCGACAGTCACCAAAATGTTGTCATCTTCCCCCAGTGTTCACATTCCAGCTGTCTCACACGGAGCCATCCTGGGCACCAATGGACCACCCACAATGACAGGTGAACTGCTCCCAAGCTGACTCAGAACCCAGGATATTCAAAGCATACTGTCCAATGAGGTTTCTTCCAAGAAGTAACTTCCCTTCAGCTGACCAACCATGATGAACAGTTATTCTTAATTCATGACATTCAAGTATGTTTTAGGACTCAGGGTAATGATGTTATCAGACATACTACTGCAAGTGTCTCATAATTTATTTTCTTATGGAGGCTCCATGTCCAACATAGAAACTAGACACATGACTCTAGATCAAGAGTCGCAATCTCCACCAATGATCCAGTCAGGGACTCGCCATTCTGCTACCAATTCTGAGTATTTTTGTGATATTTCCTGAAGTCAGACGATGCCATGAGACTGATTGACCAGACATTGATCAGCTCTATATCTCAGCTGTACAAGATAAATCAATGGTGGATGCCAAGCTAATGATTAACTGGTCCTTGAGTCTGATCTTTCCTTGTCCCAGGGATAGAGTCACGGGATTTCAGCATTACTAGAATTCCCCATACATACAATGCTATCAAATACCATGAAAGAAACTCACTGATTCTGAGCAGATTGCAGTCATGTGCTGAAGAACAGCTCAGCACTGACAGACTTCCACCGACTAACTAATGGTGTCAACAAATGCTCAGAAACTTCAAACTGACCACAACCATAGATTTGAATTGACCACTATCTTAGCTTTAAGCTGACCATAGTCATGCTTTGAACTGACCAGTGCCTTGACTCAGAACTTACCATGCTTCTGTGTCCCTTTCCTATTAGTGACTATGGCAGGATCTGTACCACTATGGCTCAAGAGCTCCCCTATGCTATGTAACCACTGAGATGACATCATAATGGTAGACAGTGTTGGGATTTCCCTTGATACATGTGGTTCCTGACATAGACTCAGATGCTAGAGCTCCTTTGCACAGTAAACAATGGTCCCATGCATGACTAATCACTGCAGTTTAGTTCTCTAATTAGAGTATGAGCTCTGGGATTACAAGCTTTGAATCATATCCTAGATCCTTAAATACGGAATTCATGACCCTCAACACTGTGCCTCTTTCTCCACACAAAGAGGAGGGAGAATCAACAAAACATCACATATACGTTTCTTGAACATTGAATGAATAAATGTAGTGATCAGGAAAGTTAAATAGAAACTAAATATCCTGTCTGAGATCTCACATTTAACAAGTTCCAGAGATTGATTGAAATCTGGCAGTCTGAGTTCCTAGACCATTACTCTTTAACATGTAAGAGGTTTGCCTAAATACAATATTTTACCTTAAGACAATTTAGTATTGACACAATTAAGGACATCAGAAAAACAAAAGCTATTGCTTCCTCCCCAAATATACTCTTGGGACCCTTGATAAAAAATATACATGACTGTCCTGTACAACCTTCCACTCCCCGGGTTATGATCAGCACATCAAATGAGATGAATAGTAGTGTGCAGGAAAGTAGAGTCACTAAAATCAAATCTTGTGTTAAAACATGGAAACAATGTCATTGTGCATTATTTATTACTCATGCACATATGCATGCCCCAAAACAGTGCCTGAGAACTTGGCATGTCATGAAAAAAAGCATTGCATTAGCTTTTGGAAAGGGCTATGAAGGGCAGGTCAGAAGAACTGAGAAACACGTTATATGAAAACCACTCTAATGAATTCTCTTTCTCTTTTCAAGCAACATTGCTAGGTGCAAATGCTTGCCATTCTCCACTTCTATAAAAATTACTTTCTCTCATGTGTGTACATAATCATATTTTTAGTATGACCAATAAGTGCTTACATGATTATATCTCAGTCATTAAAGCAATTTACTAAATTATCCATGTTTCAATGCAAGTAGAAAGACTGGCTATTTGTTTCAGAAATGACAAAAATATTATATTTTCTCCAGATGACAGTTTAGGGGGGAGGAATGAGATGAGAGTTAGCATAAAATTGATATCTGCATAATAAGTAAATAGGGAAAACGCCCATAGTGTAAAAGGAAATGGGTGTTTGGGCAAAAATTGAAACATAGACACTCATATTCACAAGGTTACTTTGGGCAACCATTCAGAAGAAGGTAAAAACATGTCCTCACAAACACGGAACTTGATACCCATTTTGGAAGAAACAATAAGGAATATTATAAACCATTAAAAAATAATGGCAGATATCCTCCATGTCAATCTTTCTGGATTCACACTTATTTCTGAAATTAATAATTTGAATATATAATTTGGGACAGTACCACAACTTGAAAATATATGCGACCATATTTCGCCCTGTGAAGACTTTGTGGTGACAAATGAGGAGTGCAGGATATAGTAGGAAATAAGACATTTGTTTGAAATGGAGGCACAATATTCAAGGTACCTAGTTTGGTAGAATAAATAATAATACAATGAAGACTAGAACAAAAGAAAACACATAGGTATAACTCCACATGACAGTTTGAGGAGAGGAAACTTTAAACAATGAGAAAAATAGTTTGAGAAAGAGTTATCTACTCAGTTGGTAGCAAAGAACATTCAGAAGATATTTAGGAACATACTTATGCAGTAGCAGCAATTGAGTTTGCCCATCATCAAAGATGCTAGGTAGAGAGCTGAGAAGTCATGCAATATCAACTTTGAATGGCTCAGCTCAGAGTGACAGTTGGGAAGATAGGCAGGGTATACTTCTCATCACTTTGGAAATGTGTGACATCATAGTGCTTTCAAAGTGAATGCAGCTGCACAGCAACCAAATTCTGCTGCCTAGATATGGGTGTATCTGGGGACACAAGGGTGGTATTTGAGAGGAAACACTTGGTAAGCCTGGGTGGCTCAGAGGTTTAGCACGGTCTTTGTCCCAGGGCATGATCATGGAGTCCCAGGATGGAGTCACATGTCGGGCTCCATGCATGGAGCCTGCTTTTCCCTCTGTGTCTCTACTGCTCTCTCTCCTCTCTCTCTCTTTCTCTCTCTCTCTCTGTGTAGTGTGTATCTCTGTGTGTGTGTCCCTCATAAATAAATAAATAAAATGTTTTTAAAACAGAGAGGAAACACTTTGTGTTTACACTTTGTGTAAAACTCTATTTTAATCATCTGTAAGACCCTGCAACCTGTTTTCCAGTGTGGCAGCTCGACGACTCATTCCCATTGTCAATGTCAGAGGGTTTCCCTTTCTCCAGATCATTGTCATCATTAATTATTAAATTTAGCCATTTTCACCAGTGTAATGTGTATCTCATTTTGGTTTTGATATGTATTTTCATGTTTATAAGTGATGGGGAGCATTCTTTGGCCACGTGTACTTCCATTTTAGAGAAATATCTGCTCCTATGATGTGCCCATACCTCAAGTGATATTAAAATATCTCATTAAACTATAAAAGATTAAGAGAAAGATTTCAAAAAAAGGTGATAATACAAGAAACTAGGGGGAAAAAACTAGAGTACAATTTTATCTTTAAAGAAAAACATATCAGGGGATCTCTGGGTGGCTCAGCGGTTTATTGCCTGCCTTCAGCCCAGGGCGTGGTCCTGGAGTCTGGGGATCAAGTCCCATGTCAGGCTCCCTGCATGGAGCCTGATTCTTCTTCTACCTGTGTCTCTGCCTCTCTCTCTCTCTCTCTCTCTGCATCTCTCATGAATAAAGAAAATTTAAAAAAGAAAAAAAGAAAAACAAATCATAAAAGGAAAACCTTGAGTGGCTATGCTATGTTCCTCCCAGTGCGGGAGGTTCCAGTTCTGTTTGGTCAGGAAATGTACTGGTCTCCTGTTCTTCCAGGTGATCCTTCCAATATGGGTTGCTGCACAGATTCTCAGGGGTCTCTGCCTGGGTGGTGTTGCACTGCACCTTGTCAGGAGGCCAGGCTCATTGCAAGCTGTTTGCTTTGTGAGCATTTTGTTCCCTGAAACCTTTCATGCCTCTTTTGGGGGTGAAAGGAAAAAAGACCACACTTCAATCTCCAGCCCGGGAAATGAGTGAAGTGGTGATTGACAAATCTGAAGACTCCAATGTTGCCTGTGACTCCAATTCTCCGTAGCATATGTAGGGGAACACTGAAATGTTAAATGTTTAGGTTTCCTCAGGAAGAGTCTTTGCCACTCTTGCTCTCACCTCCTACTCCTGTAGGAAATGGAGGTTTGTTCCTTTCTGTGGTTGCTGGTCCCCTACAAGGAGAACATTCAACCTGGCCAAGATCATCCAATCTGCCTGTCCCAGAGGAAGGTGGAAGCTGTGATCCAGTCCCTTTTATGGACCCAACATGGACCAGTTTCCTGGCCTGGCCAAGATCATGATTGATGGCATCTCATGCTTAACACTCTTGCTGGCTCACTGATTTAAGCCCATTTCCCTGAGCCAATACTTGGGAACTCTGATGGCTCAGGCACATGGGTACTTTCTGGCCTCCAGGAATATTGAGACCCCACTCAATTTCCTGTGGTTCTGTACCCTTTCACCAATGAATCCCTTTTAGGCAGGGAAGTTTCTGGAGGAGCTGACTTCAAAGGTCCAGATTTTGAAGTATTTCAAGATCAGATGAAGCTCAGACTTACCTCTAAAGGAAATAATAAAAAATAAATATTGGACAACATGGAGCAGCTCTGAGACCTGGGCTTCTCAAGGCATTCCAGTTTGGGGTGATGACCAAATCAAGAAATTACTGAAAGGAGTGTGTGATGAAGATGTCACATTTTAAGCATGGGCATCATGCTGAATACATTTATTAAAATGGGATGTGAGGGATCCCTGGGTGGCGCAGCAGTTTGGTGCCTGCCTTTGGCCCAGGGTGCGATCCTGGAGACCCGGGATTCAATCCCACATCAGGCTCCCAGTGCATGGAGCCTGCTTCTCCCTCTGCCTATGTCTCTGCCTCTCTCTCTGTGTGTGTGTGACTATCATAAATAAATTTAAAAAAATAAAATGGGATGTGAGAGTGACTCATTTGGGGGCTGTGTCCTCAGCTTGGAAGACAACAGAGTGAAAGGCAATGTTAGGGCCCATACATGACACACATGTACAGAACAATCACAGGTGGCTGTACAAGATCCATATAGATGTTACTCCTAAGGAAACCATCCAGTCAGGGGACTGGACAAAAGGCACTATTGGTTTTGTGCACTCTGAGGAGATGGGGTTGCTCTCAGGGCATCAGAGCAGACAGAAGTGGGGTATCCTCCCTTCCCTCTGGGACAAGTGGAAGCTGGAAGGCTCAAAGCAGTGAAAGCTTTCCTGCTGCTAGGCACCCTTCAAAAAATGGCGCTCTTGAAAAATTGGCGCCTCCATGCCGGACTCCAGAAGGTCTAAGCCGTGTGCACTTGGAGCCTTCAGTTCAGTACACATGGAGCACTCCTGGCTTGAGGGTTGGAAATGTGACCACAGCCATATTATGCTTTTTTTCTTTCATCTTTGAGAGTTGCAACATCTCAGGAATGAAGGCATCAGAAGACAAACAGCTCTATGTGGAACCTACCACCTGGCAAGGTACTGGGCATCTCCCTCCTGGCACAGGCACATAAGAATCACTGCAGCAGGCCCCTCCCCTGATGGACAGCTGGAAGAACAGGTGAAGAGAAAGTTTACTGAGAAGCACTGGAAAACTCCAGGGCTGAGGGAAAATAGTACAGAGACCTCAAAGATCTGTCCTTATAATTCAATTCCACTCAGACTAAACTCTCCAATATTTTTCCTCTATTCCTGCCTTAACTATAATATAATAACAAATCTTTGTTTTAAGATTTTCCTTTCTGTGTTTCATATTTCTACAAATACGTGTCTTAGATATATTCTTCATTTTCAAATTATGATCAATGTACCTAATTGATTTTTGTAGATATACGAGTTATGATTTTGGGTGTCTTGATCATTTACTATTTGCAGAAGTTATCACCTTCTAACATACTTACCAAAATATACTCAGAGCCATGTGGAGCCCATTGTCTTTTATTCTATGGGTTAATCTTCTCTCTACCTTTCGATTCTGCCCCTCTATTTATCTTGGTTATGCCTTTGTGGTTGCTGTTAATTCTCTATTTATGTTTTGCTGATTTATTTAAATATGGATTTAGCATCTACTATAACATAAAACAACATACACTCAAAATGGAAAAGATCAATTTCTAGGTCCACACTGTGAGATTATATTCTCTCCCACACACCATGGCCTCCTCACCATTTGTTTTTTAATTTATACTATCATTTAAGTTTGATTTTCCCTTTTGTGGTCTTTCTGTTTTCTTTGGTTTTGTTTCCCTTTTCCATTATTTTCCAGTCCTAGACATCTTTGGAATTATCTGGGTGTTTTTTACATAGGTCCTGGTTGATATTTTTGAATCTGCTCACTCATATATCCATTCTGCACTACACAAAAAGAGTAGAAGATGAATTGACAAAAACAAAAAGAACCAGAAGTAAAATTCTCCAAAACAAACCTAAGGCATATTTATTACAGTAGCATGTCAGAGTTAAAATTCAGAGATCCAATGTTAAATCTAAAGGTGGCTCTTAAAAATCAAAGAGGATTCCTTGTATTCCCATACTGTAGAATTGGGAAAATCAGGCTGAAATTAAAAGTACATTCCCTGACTTGCAGTTTAAACTGGATACACCACATAGGGATAAACAGGAAGCAGAGACAGTGAGTGATGTGGAAGACAAGTTCATGGAAAAGAAGGAAGCTGGAAGAAAGAGAAAGACAATTCAGAATTCACAAGGGCAGATATAAGGATACAAGTGATATTTGGAGAAGGAATGATATTCAACTTACTGGGATTCCAGAAGTTATGGAGCGAGAGAGAGAATAACCCAAAGAATATTGGAACAAATAATAGCTGAGAACTTCCCTGAACAGACATTCATATCCAAGAGAAAGAGATGAATCCCCCTCAAATCACACAAATGTGATCAACACCCAGACATATAATATTGGAGTTTGAATATTCAAGGATCAATAGAAATCCTAAAAGAAGATGGAAACAAGAGATTATGAACTTCTATGGAGAGAAATATCGATTAAAAGAAGACCTGTTCAACGGGACCTGGCCTGCCAGAAAGGGCTGGCATGTTATATTCAGGTACTAAATGAGAAAAACATGCAGTCAGGAATCCTTTATCTCACTAGTCTAGAGTTGGGCAGAAGACATGAACAAACATTTCAGTGAAGAAGACTTACTGTTGGCTGACAAGCACATGACAAAATGCTCCACAACACTTGCCATCATGTACATACAAATCTAAGCCACAAGGACATACCAGCCCTAAGTCTTAGAATGGTATCATTCACAAGACAGGAAACCACTAATGCTGGTGAGGATGTGGAGAAATGGGAGCACTTCTGCACTTCTGGTGGGAATGTAGGCAGGTGCAACACTCTGGAAAACAGAGTGGAGGTACCTCAGGAAGATAAA
This sequence comes from Canis aureus, assembly GCF_053574225.1. Classification (NCBI taxonomy): domain Eukaryota; kingdom Metazoa; phylum Chordata; class Mammalia; order Carnivora; family Canidae; genus Canis; species Canis aureus. The sequence continues at coordinate 708,824 of NC_135650.1, read as the reverse complement.
AATAGAGCTAATATATGACCCAGAAATTCCACTATTGGGTATTTATCATGAACATACTAATGTAGTGACACGACAGGACACCTGCATCCCAATGATTATTTTGTGGCACCAATGTGTACAATAGCCAAAATGTGGAAGGAGCTATGATGTCCTTCAACAGATGAAGGGATAAATAAGATGTGGTGTATATATACACACACTAACAGCTGATTGTTATTCAGGCATCAGAAATGATGTATGCCTTTCATTTGTTCAAAATGAAAGGATCTGGACTGTATTCTGCTGAGTGAGAAATAAGTCAAACAGAAAAAAAAGCATCTTCTTGGGGAGACTGGGCTGGGGGTCAATCCCCAGAACTGAATTCATGTCCTGTGGTGAGTATATCACTCAACTTCTGAGCAACCAAGATGTTCCAAAAAAGACTATAATTATTCTTTTATTCAATTATGTCAGATATGTGAAACTGACAGATAAAAATGGAAGGTACACCTGATATATTTATCCAGCTCAATTAGACAAAGAAATGGAATGTATAAATAAAGTAGTTAAGCAACATGAAGCCTGAATTAGAAGGTTGAAGGATCTAACTTTGCTCCAAGAAGAAAAAAAGGAAAATGGAACAGACAACGCATTTAAAGACAGAACAGTGGAACATTTACTTTTTTTCATGACGATGTATGTTTTCTCAGAATTATGGGACATTTTTTGGATGAATATTTTGAAAACCTATACCAGTAAAAGCCTAGTGAAGAAGAAACAAAATCGAGGCATTTAAATAAATAGGATGGCAGATATACTTGGAGTCCTAAGCCTTCTTCTGTCTTTAGAAGTTCAATACCAAGGGGAGGGGCAAGATGGCAGAAGAGCAGGGTCCCCAAGTCACCTGTCCCCACCAAATTACTTAGATAACCTTCAAATCACCCTGAAAATCTATGAATTCCGCCTGAGATTTAAAGAGAGAGCAGCTGGAATGCTACAGTGAGAAGAGTTCACGCTTCTATCAAGGTAGGAAAATGGGGAAAAAAGAAATAAAGAAACAAAAGGCATCCAAGGGGGAGGGGCCCCACGAGGAGCTGGGCTAAAGCTGGACTAGCGCCCCCAGGATAGGAAAGCACCATCCCGGAGAAGCAGGAGTGTCACCAATCTTCCCGGACAGAAAGGGGCTCGCAGGAAGTTAGAGCAAGACCCCAGGAGGGCGGGGTGACACTAACAGAAACCTGCACCCCTGGGAGAGTGCGCTGAGCTCCCAAAAGGGCTGCAGTGCTCACATGCATTGACCCGGGAGCAGCTCTGAACGGCTTGGGCGGTGGCTCTGCACTGAGGAGGCTGCAAGGCTCAGGGAGCAGCTCAGAGGCGGCTCTGGCAGAGGAAGAGGCTCCATGCAGAGAGGGCAGCAGGGCTCCTGGAGCAGATTAAAGGTAGGGCAGATCCTCTTTGAGGAACCTCCACACAGTTTTCCAGAGAGGCTGCAACACTTCACATTCCCACCAACAGTGCAAGAGGGTTCCCTTTCTCCACATCCTCTCCAACATTTGTGGTTTTCCTGCCTTGTTAATTTTCCCCATTCTCACTGGTGTGAGGTGTTATCTCATTGTGGTTTTGATTTGTATTTCCCTGATGGCCAGTGATGCAGAGCATTTTCTCATGTGCTTGTGGGCCATGTCTATGTCTTCCTCTGTGATATTTCTCTTCATGTCTTTTGCCCATTTCATGACTGGATTGTTTGTTTCTTTGCTGTTGAGTTGAATAAGAGCTTTATGGATGTTGGAAACTAGCCCTTTATCTGATAGGTCATTTGCAAATATCTTCTCCCATTCTGTAGGCTGTCTTTTAGTTTTGTTGCTGTTCCTTTTGATGTGCAAAAGCTTCATATCTTGATGAAGTCCCAATAGTTCATTTTTGCTTTTGTTTCTCTCGCCTTCAAGGATGTGTCTTACAAGTGGTTACTGTGGCTGAGTTCAAAAAGGGTGTTGCCTGTGTTCTCCTCTAGGATTTTGATGGACTCTTGTCTGACCTTTAGATCTTCCATTCATTTTGAGTTCCTCTTTAGGTATGGTGCAAGAGAGTGGTCTAGTTTCCTTCTTCTGCATGTGGATGTCCAATTTTGCCAGCACTATTATTTGAAGAGACTCTCTTTTTTTTCAGGGGATAGTCTTATCTCTTATGTCGAATATTAGTTGACCATATATTTGAAGGTCTACTTCTCAATTCTCTATTCTGTTCCATTGATCTATGTGTCCATTTTTGTGCCACTACCACGCTGTCTTGATGACCACAACTTTGTAGTACATCCTGAAATCTGGCATTGTGATGTCCCCAGCTATGGTTTTCTTTTCTAAAATTCCCCTGGTTATTCAGAGTCTTTTCTGATTCCACACAAATCTTAAGATACTTTGTTTCAACTCTCTGAAGATAGTCCATAGTATTTTGATAGGGATTGCAGTAAACGTGCAAATTGCCCTTTGCACATGATACTGACATTTTCACATTACTTCTTCCAATCCATGAGCATGGAATATTTTTCCATTGTTTTGTGTCTTCCTCAATTTCTTTCAGAAGTGTTCTGTAGTTTTAGGACATATATCCTTTACCTCTTTGGTTAGGTTTATTCCTAGCTATATTATGTTTTTCAGTGCAATTGTAAATGGGATTGGCTCTTTAATTTCTCTTTCTTCAGTCTCATTGTTAGTGTTGAGAAATGCCCCTGACTTCTGGGCTTTGATATTTTTATCCTGCCACACTGCCAAATTGCTGTATGTGTTCTAGCAATCTTGGGGTGAAGTTTTTTAGGTTTTCTCTCTAGAGTATCATGTCACCAGTGAAGAGGAAGTGTTTGACTTCTTTACCAATTTGAATGCCTTTTATTTCTTTTTGTTGTCTGATGGTTGAGGCTAGGATTCTAGTACTATGTTGAATAGCAGTGATGAGAGTGGACATCCCTGTCTTGTTCCTGATCTTAGGGGAAAGGCTCCCAGTGCTTCCCCATTGAGAATGATATTTGCTGTGGGATTTTCATAGATGGCTTTGAAGATGTATAGGAATGTTCCCTGTATCCCTACACTCTGAGAGTTTTGATCAGGAATGGATACTCTTTTTTCCAAATGTTTTCTTGCGTCTATTGATAGGATCATATGGTTCTTGTTTTTTCTCTTGCTGATATGATGAATCATATTGTAAAGTATTAGTGGATACAGTCACTTAATTGTACACCATGGGAACAAGGCATGATCCCATGTTCAGGATTCGCTCCATGTTTTACTCCATCCCCATGTGTAGCCTATTTCTCCTTATACCTTTCTCACTCATGTTCTCTCTTTCCATCCCTTTTCTTTTCTCTCCCTTAAATAAATAAATAAATAAATAAATAAATAGATAGATAGATAATAGATAGATAGATAGATAGATGATAGATAGATAGATAGATGATAGATAGATAAATGATGATGATAAATAGATAGATAGATAGATAGATAGATGATAGATAATAGATAGAGAGATAGATGATAGATATAGATAGATGATAGATAGGTAGATAGATAGATAGATAGATAGATCTACTAGAATAATGCTTCTTTTTTTGAGCCACAACGAAAGGAGAGTGTGGTGACTGGAGAAGGAGAGGAAAGGGGGAAGAGAATCTTAACAGATTCCATATGCAACACATATCTATGCCCAAAGCTACCTCTCATGGATATGAGAATCTGATCTAGCACAAAATCAAGAGTTGGACACTTACATGACTGAGTCAACCAGGTACCCCTAGAAGAGTGATATTTGAATCCATGAGTGAATTTCCATAATACCTTCAGTTGGGGCATTTATACGATGTCTTTATCCTTTCACCAGATGGAATGTTCTGGCTCACCTGAGGAGGTACACAAATTTACAGCCCTTGGTATGTGTTTCTTATGGAGGCTCTTGAATATAGACTCATTGAAATGGACTGAAATAGAATGATATGTTGACATCTTACTGTCAGAACACCAAAAGAAGGACTTATATCTTTATGGAGCTCAAAATTTTGATCCCATTCCTAATAGTTTGACTAGCAGAGCCACCTGATTAAGGGAATCTGATTCACTGGGGCTTTACATGGGACATGGAATTGCTCTATACCTAAAAGATTCAAGAGAAAATGTAAAATGATGCAGTTACTAGGACATAAAATATGGAATTACCTCAAAAATTAAAAAAAAAATCAACTTCAATATACATCAAAATAATGACTTTTGGCAAACACATCCCAAAGATTGAAATCTGAACTTTAGACAGATATCTGTGCATGTTCCTCTGTGCTAATCACAACAGGCAATATTATAGAAAGAAACTCATGTCTACTTATAATCAAATGGATAGAGACAATGGAGTCTATGCATGCAGTGGGATATTATTCTGCATCATGGAAGGAACTCTTAACATTGTTGACAACATGGATGGCCCTGGAAGCCATTATGTTAAGTGAAATAAACCAGGAGTTGTATGACAAATACTGCATAATGTCATGTGTGTTTGGAATCTCAAATACTCAAAGACAAAGAAGGAGAACTTCAAACAGTCCCTGAGTGAAAGAAATATAGAGAAAAAGTTGGAGATAGGAAATTAAGCATGTTCAGGAAGGCCTCCTTACCACATAGAACTCTTGATTAAACAAGGGCTTACACTATTTCTGAAAGTCACAAGGATATTATTTCCAAAGGTGTGATGCCTAAATTGAAGAAGAAGAGTAGCTCTAGCAGATACTGTGTGGGCAAAACATTCTATTAGGTGACACAATAGAGAATGATGGAAAAACACATTCATTAATAGTATGATGTGGGTGACTTACTGAGTGTTAACAAACTGATGGCTGGTAGGTCCAGAGGAAGAATGGAAGTGTTTCGGTTTGGAGAAGGTTCTCATAACACCTGACATGTCCCTAAGGCACCTTAGTTCACACCAAATACCCCTGAGTCTTGATCTCTGTCACTCTCCCTCAAATCCTCCTACAATAGGTTCACTGTGGGAGATATCAATAACCTGGGGGAGGTCTCTGAGAAAAAAGAAAGCGAAATCTAACTCAGGCTCCCACCTCTCATGCTGACTGTAACCACAATGCACCTACCCAATTAAAGCCTCTTAGAATGGCCAGAGAAGCCCAAGTGTTGCCAGCTTCCCCAGCGTTCGCACTACCAGTTCTCTCCCATAGAGTTCTCCTGGGGACCAGCTCACCAGTGACCTGGTGACCTGGTCTCAGTGACCAAGGCCAGTGAATGGTTTGCCCATCTTCCAGCCTGACTCAGAATTCATGACATTCCAAACATCTGTCACATGGCAGTTCTGCCTGCAGTTGGCTTCCCTTTAACTGACAAACCCTTGATGAGCACTTACTATAAATTAATTAGGAAAGTGGTTACTTGGCTGTAGATTGGGTGGCTTAATGGATAAAATATAAGCCACACAAGTTTCCAATGATTATGGGTCTCAGTATCTTTGTAAGCAGCTAGGAATAAGGACTGCCAGGCAGGGACCATTGGCTGTGCTTGCTCTGAGTGGGCCCCTTTCCTGTTCCTTCATTGTTTCCCATATTCCAGTCTCTATACCCTTCTCATCCTTTTTTAGACCCTACTGTTTCAGGGTACTAAGTCCAATTCCTTAAACAGGACCCTTCCTGGAGGGAAGGAAGGTCCTGGAGTTCTGGGTGTCTCAGGAAATTTAGCAACTGACCCTGTCTCAGTACATCATCAACTCATGTTCTGGGATCCAGGCCTGTATTGGACCCACATGCGATTGGGAATAGAAGTGCCCACTCCTATGGGGCCATGTTTAAGCAGAGTGCACACCCAAGCAAAGAATTCCCTCTTGCCATCATCTAAAGACTAAATAAACCATGGCACTTAGTAAATGTTATCATGTGTTGGTTCATATTTTAGGTGACCACATTTCTTTCCTAAAACAAAATTAAGATCTCATATAAAGGAAGAAGAAGACACAGAGGAAGGGGTCAGAATTTGTTATAAACTCCACCATTAGATTATAAAACAACCTTTTAAATTTATGTGTGGATATATCCTGAAAATGCACTACTTCAAGAAAGGCAGTATCGTACTACAGTCATACAAAATGAAATAAATTCAAAGCAAATTAATTAAATAATCAGTCATAAAAGTTCTAGGCAGACTAGGAAATGACTTTCCATTTCATTCATGTGTAAAGATAAGTGCTCTTGAAATAGCAATTCTTTCATCCCCTGCAGTCAACTGAGCTAAGCCCAAAACTGCAGACCTTACTCATAAACATATGTAAAAACACTTTTACAATGATTATGTAAAAATAAAAATATGTGGATTACAAGACACTCATAGAACATTTGCTAAGATCTTTATTACAAAAAGGACACAAGAGGAGCATTGGAAGGGTCTGCAGGTGACACATCTTGGTGTAACACACCCTAATTGAAGCACCCAGAACATGTGTAAACAGTGAAAACAAAATAAATACTGAAGAAAAGGTACCTCTTCCTGGTAAAAGAACACCGAGACTTAGAAGAATCCTCCAGTTCAAAGAAATGAAGGTGTTACTAGTAAAGAGGAAGCACTCAGATTCCTCTGTTGGCTTATGGATTTAAGATTAATTATCTAGAAATAAATGCAGTCATTCTCATCCAATTTCTGGTAAACCCTGGTACTCCTAGTTGTTTCTGAATGCTATCCATATTTCTCATGCTCATCTTTGGAGTAGAAATATCCTGTATGCTGTAGGTGTCAAATAGCAAACAGATTTTCCTTGAATCCCCCCTAAGGGTCACCACAACCTGTGACCCCTGAACTGAAATGACTATTCTATGCTTCTGTGTGTTTCCTGCCCTGCAGACTTACTTTGGAGAGACATTGCAAATTTAATTGTATTATTGAATGTACACCACGGGGACAATGACTTGAGGTCCCATGGGTCTATTCATAACTGATATGTATCTGCTTTGCATATTATTTTGCCTCCTCCATTGAAGGTGAAGGGAACACATACATTTCACAAGGATTTGTCAGTGTACTTGACATTCCCAGGCTACAAATCCCACCGACATAGGTAAAAGAATCCGAGCACAATGCACAATGTAATAATGATGAATGTCATCCAACAAAACCATTACCTAAACTTCCCCAATAACTTATGAGGTGAAAAATAAGGATCAAACTTGTAATTAAAAGCCTTTTAGGGATCTCTGTGTGGCTCAGCGGTTCAGCGCCTGCCTTTGGCCCAGGGCCCAATCCTGGAGTCCCAGGATCGAGTCCCATATCAGGCTCCCAGCATGGAGCCTGCTTCTCCCTCCTCTTGTCTCTCCCTCTCTCTTTCTCTCTCTCTATCATAAATAAATAAATAAATAAATAAATAAATAAATAAATAAATAAATATTTTTAAAAATAAAATAAAAGCCTTTTAAATAAGTTTTCATATATCTTCCACTTGTGCTAGTACCTTTTTTGTATTGTCAGGAAGGCACCAAATGAAGAAAGATACTGATTTGTTCAAGACCTCAGGGTCACCAACAATTTATTTTTTCTTCCTGGTAGGTCCTCACCCGGATGCTGAATTGTTATCAATTTTTCCAAAGCTACTTGCTTCACTATACTGAATATTTGGTCTCCTTTCTCAATGTGCCTCTGGATCATAGGGTTAATCCATTTCCCTCTCTCCAGAACAGCACAAAGGTGTTCCTGGACAATCATGGCCTAGTAGTTTACTGAAGGCCCCTTTGGTTTTCCCCCATGCCTAGTCAAGACTTAAAATAATTTAAGGTTCCCTTGTAATTCAGCTCTTTTCATGTTTAAAGATCTTATTTATTTATCCATGAGAGAGACAGAGACATCGACATAGGCAAAAGGAGAGGCTGGGTCCCTCTAGGGAGCCTGATGTGGGACCCCGTGATCATGAACTAAGCCAAAGGCTGATGCTCAACCAGTGAATTACTGAGCCACCCAGGTGTTCCTGTAATTCTTTCTTTTCTTATACAATAAGTGGACCTTCATCCACTTTGTTCAGAGAACAAGAAAAAAAAGTAATAAGTATCCACATATTTGCTCCCAAACAACACAGAAAGAAATATAGATATTCAAAGGAAATTACAGTTTTGCGAAATAATTCATTATTCATGACATAGATTATTTAAGGAGAGGAAATTATTTTTATCCACCCATTAAAATAGGCAAAATTTCAGAAACCTGTGAGTTCCCTTGGTGCAAACTGACAGTAGCAAGGAGGGCTATCCAGAATGTTCGCTTCAGTATATACTCGTTCTTTTTTTTTTAAGAGTTTATTTATTTTTTTCATTATGAGAGTCACAGAGTGAGAGAGAGAGAGTCAGAGACTCAGGCAGAGGGAATAGTAGGCTCCATGCTGGGAGCCCAATGCAACACTCAGGTATCCCAGGTGTTCAGGATACACCCTGGACTGAAGACCACACTAACCTGCTAAGCCACCTGGGCTGCCCGATAGTGGTTCTTTTGTTGTAAATTAGGAGTTGGAAGATACATAAATCTAGGAATTTCATCACTCAGACTTGAGGACACTACCTTACTACATGCAAATATAGTATCATCTTAAAGAACTCTTAGGATATTACCCATGTTTTTCACCACCAAGTTAAGGCAAATGTTCTGCAAATAGTCCTAACAGCCTCTTCCTGCTCTTCAACAGGAGATGTTTCTGAAGGAAGAGTCAACTATCAAAAACTACCCTGACACATCACTGAAAGGGAACTTTTCATGCCTATTTAAAACAAAGTAATAAAATTCTTGGAAATTCCACCTTAATTACATTTAAAAAAAATTAGAATTGGACAAAATAAGAA
>NC_135650.1:67500-87500 GCF_053574225.1 Canis aureus | reverse complement strand
CGCCGAGCCACCGCCGGCGGCGACTCGGCTCGGGAGCGGGCGGCGGCCCAGACAGCCAGCCGGCCGCTAGCGCGGCACACACGCACACACACGGGGTGAGTGGCGTGGGGGGGGGGGGACGGCGGGCCGCCCCAACCCCCCGGCCGCGCGCACGCTCGCACACGCACGCGGGCAACACACCCCGCACCGGACGCCGGCCCGGCCCGGCGGGATCCTCCCCCGTCTCGGAGGGGGGAGGCGCAGGCCGCGGTAGGTAGGCAAAGAGCGGCACTCTGCCCAAACACGTCGCGACGGGAGTCCAACCCCGCGTCGCTGGCCACACTACACGCGCAGAGGAGGGGCAGCGGCTGGGGGCTCCGGTACCCCAAGGCACCCTCTCGGATCGCTAGAGAAGGCTTTCTCACCGAGGGCGCATCGCCCCCACCCGTTCGTCCTCCCAAACGGGCCCCACCAGGCGGCGCTCCGGGGCCGACAGGGCTCGCGGGGCGGGGGGCGGATCTCCGGCAAGGGACAGGCACAGGGCAACCCCGAGCGCTCGCGGCCGGTGCCCCCTCGAGGACGCCACCCCCGCCTCGCCCGCGCACGGCGTGGTCACGTCACCGCCCAGAGGAGAGAGCTCCCCGCCTCCCGCGAGGCGGGCGAGAGAGAGGGACGGAGACGGGGACACGACCCGTGCCGGGAGAGAGGGGCAGCCCCTCGGGCTGGCCAAGCGCCGCGGCGCTGGCCCGGCCCGCCGCGGGCGCTCACGAGCCCCGCCAAGTCCTCCGAGTCACACCGCCCCACGCCACCCACCCCCCGCCGGCGCGGCGAGGGGGGGAGGAGAGGAGAGGGGAAAGGAAGACGAGGCGCCCGCGCCCCCGCCAGGGGCACGGGTGCGCCTCCCTTGCCGACTTCTTCCACCACCCGCTCCTCGGACACGCCGACGACGACGGCGGCGGCAGCCCGAGGGGAGTCGCCGGGGAAGGAAACGACGCCACCGCTCGGCCTCAGGCACCTGAGGCGACCTGGAGCGCTCCAGGGGCACCACGGAGGGCCGGGCGCAACGCGCTCAAGCGCGCCCAGGCCGGGCGGTGAGCAGCGCGGCGTCGGGCCGGCCCTCCCCGCGGAGGAGGGGAGGGCCGCTCGCCACGGACCCAGGGCCTTCGGGAAAGGCCGGCGAGAGTGTCCGCCGCGTCCGAGGACCCCGGTCCCGCCAGCGCCGCGAGGCAAGAAGGCGGGAGGCCGGGGTCGGGCCGGAGTCCGCACCACCCCCAACCCCGGCGCGCGCCCCCCGCGCACCCGCCACGACGGCCGGGCGCGGAGGAGCCGGGGAGGGAGGGGCCCGCGGGCAGAACGAGAAGAGCGGTCGCATCCGCCGTGGACGCCCGTCCCTCGTCTGACGCGGCTTAGGCCCGGCCCAGGAGAGCACGAGATCACCACATCGATCGATCGGCAGCAAGCTGCGGCCCCGAGGGGGCTTCCCGAGGAGCAAAAGCCCAGCGAGGACGGCGACCGGGGGGACCTGCTTCCGCCTCACCGGCAAGCCCCTCGACCCCCGGGGGGGGGGGGGGGGCAGGAGCGACCGGACAACCCCAGACACAGCGGGGGACGCCTGACACGCGGCACGGAGCCTTGCGAGACAGGGGTTGTCACGGCCAACGGCCGGGTGCCCACGGCATGGAGCGCACGGGGGTAAAAGACCCACCGCCACCTGCCCACACCGCCCTCCCTCGGGTGCCGGAGACCGGAGGGCGACACCGCGACCCGGGCCACCTGGAGTCCAGCACGAGAGCCGGCGCGCAGGCCCAGGCGGACGGCTCAGGCTCCAGCGAGCGAGGACAGGGACCGGCTCGGCCGCGCGGTCAAGCCCGGAACCCCACCCGCGCCCAGAGGCCCACATCTCTACGGCGAGCGACGGACGGACCGGCTGTCTTTTACGTCTGCCTGTCGTCTGTCTGCCTGTCGCCGAAACACAACGTGTCAGCACCTACCTGGCAACAAAAAATGTTCATTTCGGGCAAGAAAATAACCGCGCCTGCCGGCGGGGACCAGCCACAGGTCACCGCGACCTCCCGGGACCGTGACACGGCCAACTGTCCCCAAAACCTGCCCCACGGCGCCCCCCCACCCCCACCCCACGGAGCCCCCAGGGCTATCTGGTCGACCCAGGGAACGGGGGCGGGGAGGGGAGGGGAGGGGAGGAGGGGCGATACGCGGTCGGTGGAGACGCCCCCACGCCGCCACGCCGCCACGCCGCCACGCCAGTGATCTCCGAGAGGAGACTTTGAAAAATCATCAAAGTTCTCCGGAGGCAGGCACCGTGCGGAGGCCGTCCCCCGCGGCCCTCAGGACCGCCCCGTGCCTACCGCCGTCCCCAACCCCGGCTCGGGCCAGGGGAGGTGGAGGGCCACGCGCGGCAGAGGCAGCCTCACCGGGAATCGCCACCGGGGCCGGACGCCCGAACGGACGGCCCGCCCACCCCCGCGTGGCACCCGGTCCGACCGCCCGGGACCCACCTCCGCAGCGGGCCTCGGAAAAAGGGGAGAAAATCGCGTCCGACGCCCGGGACCCCCACACGTGCCCGCAGCCGGGTCTGTCGCGCCACCCACGGGCTTCCCCTCCAGGCTCAGACCGGTCCCCGTCGCCAGGGCGTGACCACGGGAGACAACCGAGTGACACGGAAGGAAGGCCCGAAGATCGCCCGGAGCCACAGGACGGACGGCGGGACACACCCTGTCCCCCGCCCCCGAGGCGGCCCAGGTCGGTCCGCGCGGGCGGAGGAGGAGCCACCGGCGGGTGCTGGTCGACCCACCCAGGCGGCCCGCACGGCCTCCTCCGGGAGCGAGGCGGAGGCGACAGCGGCGACAGCGGCGACGGCGACACTCCCTCGCAGCTCCGGAGGTCCAATCTCCGGCGAGCGCATCGCGCGCCGAGGCCCCGGCGACAGCCGGACGCTCGCGCCGGAGCCGCCCTCCTCCTGGAACTCGGCCCCGGGAAACCGACACCAAAGCTGTTCCTTGCCTGTCGCCGCCGAGCCTCCGGAGGGGACACGCTCTATAAAAGCGGCCGCCAGGTGGCACCCGACAACCGGCGCGAACGACAGCGGGACAGATCCGGGCGGCGAGGCCGTCAGGGCGCCTCGGATCTCGCCTCTCGGCCCGGGGACGGCGGAGGGCCCCGGGAGCACACGGCCGCGCACCGCGCGAACCCCCGTCCTCCCGGGGCGGGGGAGCCTTGGAAAACCCGTCCGTCCGTCCGTCCGTCCGTCCGTCCGGGCCCGCTGCCGCCCGGAAAGGGGGTCGCGCTCGCCGCGCGGGGCTCCCGGGACGACTCAGGCACGTTTCCGAGGTCAGGGAGGGAACGTAGAGCCGAAACCAGGCGAGGACTCTTAGGACGGCAACGGATGCACCGTTTTTTCTCGTGTCCTTCCTTTTTTTTTTTTTTTTTTTTTCTTTTTCTTTAGGATTTTATTTATATATTTATAAGACGAAGGAGGGAGGGAGGGAGGGAGGGAGGGAGGTCACGAAGGAGGTCTGAACCAAAGGCGCTGGAGAGGACGGTGTGCCCCCCCCCCCCCCCCGCACCACCTTCACCTCCACCCTCTCAGCGTCTGGGACCTGACCCCCCCCCCCCCAAATACTTGTCTATTGGGTTGAATGAGAAGAGGTCGTGGAAGAGGAACTCAATTCTGGGGGGGAGGGGAGGCTCAAAGAACATAAGGATTTTCTTTTTCTTTCTTTCTTTCTTTCTTTCTTTCTTTCTTTCTTTCTTTCTTATAACACAATCTGTTTCTCCAGAATTCTCCTGCTCACGCTCAACTTCCTGTCCTTGAAGAGAAGAATGTCATTCACTCCCCTCCTGGCGCTCTCCTCCAAGGCACCTTCCAGGGGCAGGAGAAAGGGTGTGCTTCTCTTCTCAGAGGAAAAGGAGGGGAGTCAGCGGGACCTTCTTTCACCTGGGGGGGTGGGGGGAGCGGCGGTGTGCGTGTGTTTCTTTGCTGCTGCTGCTACTCTATCAAAGTGTCTCCAGGTAGGGAGGCCGGGGTGGCTCAGCGGTTGAGCGCCTGCCTTTGGCCCAGGGCGTGATCCCTGCATGGATGGAGTCTCCTTCTCCTTCTGCCTGTGTCTCTGCCTCTGTGTGCATCCGTGCGTGCGTCCGTCCGCGTGCGTGCGTGCGTGCGTGCGTCCGTCCGTGTGCGTGCGTGCGTCCGTGTGCGTGCGTGCGTGCGTCCGTCCGTGTGCGTGCGTGCGTGCGCGCGCGCGCGCGTGCGTCTCAGGACTACCTACATAAAATCTTCAATCAATCAACGTGTCTATGGTTCAAAACAGTACTCTGGTTTCCTTCGTATCCAAGTCCTATGTCAGATTGGACTTTTGACAGGAGAAGGGAGGGCGGGCCACATTTTCTTCTGCCCTGGCGGAGGAGAAAGGGAAGATGGGCGGGCACAGACCTGGGCATAGTCTTCTCTGTCGTGGGGGTGAGCGGAGGAGTCGGATTCGGCTCTCACGGGACGGGGTCTAATTTCTCCGTGGACGGACAATTGGGCAGAACGTCAGGCGAACGGAGGACGAGTCATGGTCAGAAGACCATGGACAAGACCGGCTATAGATGCTGGAGTTTCCGGAGCAATGATTTCATCAGAGGCACGCGAAGGCCAAAGACTTCCAGGGAGCGTGTTTATAGACGCCTCGGCCCGTAGGTCCTTCCTTTCGAATGGACAGTGCTCCCATCCGGTCGGTCGGTCGGTCCGGTCGGTCACCTTAGCATATCTTCTCCAGCTCCCGTGAGCCGTGTGGTCGTGCAATTCTACTTTGGGCCTAACGGGGGATGGATGGGACCGACCGTGCCACAGAAAGGGAGACCGCATCGAGTCCTTGAGCCTAAGGCACGTCTAAGACAGTGACTCTCTAAAGTACCGTGGAGGGGATCCCTGGGTGGCGCAGCGGTCGGTTTGGCGCCTGCCTTTGGCCCGGGGCGCGATCCTGGAGACCCGGGATCGAATCCCACGTCGGGCTCCCTCCCTGTGCATGGAGCCTGCTTCTCCCTCTGCCTCTGTCTCTGCCTCTCTCTCTGTCTCTCTCTCTCTCTCTCTGTCTCTCTCTCTCTCTCTCTCTCTCTCTCTCTATGACTATCATAAATAAATAAAAATATTTAAAAAAATAAAAATAAAATAAAGTACATGGAGGCAGAAGGAGGCCAGCTGGAGTTTTGTTGTGTGGGTTGCGTATCTGTGGCAATGGGGTGGGTGTGGGTGGCTGTTGTTTGTTTTCTGGACGAGGTGAAAGAACCCTTTGAGTGCAAGTATTTGCAGAAGGGGTCCGGCGGGATGGGAAGGTGTGGGTCAGTCCATTCACCGAGAAAACCGGAGACTCGGCCTTTTTAAGAACTCGGCAACAGGAGGAGTATAGCTTGGCTCATCGCAGCAACTGGCAACTCAGCAGAAACAACAGAACATTCCCAGAATGAATGGAGTTTGCAGGAGCCAACGTGAGCATGCCCCACCACCCTCCGCGGGTGCGTCCGTGTAAACACACACACACACACACACACACACACACACACACCCCGGCCTTCCATTTCCAAATCCACCAGAGGACTCAGGGTTGGTTGGGGGTGGGGATGGAGGGTGGCGGGTGGCAGAAGGGAGGTTCAGGGCCATCCATTCCAATGGCCCTCATTCAATCATTTCATTCAAATGCACATGGCTGTCTGTTAAAGTCCGAGCCTGGGACTTCTCTCCATTGAATGGCTTTCTGCACCTCCCCCAAACCCTCAGGCTGCGGCTCCCAAGCTGTGGGGGAGGGGAGAGAAGAAAAGAGAAGAGAAGAGGAGAGGAGAGGAGGGGAGGGGAGGGGGAAAGAGAAGGGCAAAGAGGATGTCTGAAGAACTCACATTGTTTGGGGTCCAAAAGCGACCCCTCCTGGTTTCCTGACCCAGGAAACCCCAATAAACCCTTTGGGAATCAATCCTGGATGTGGAGGATGCCATCTCACTCTTAATGCCTTCCAGGGGTGGGGGTGCGTCTGGGAGGGCGTGGCATGGCGGGGACTGGTGAATCTGATGGGGAGTTAAACACATGACCACCGTGGTGTCTTAGGGTCCAGAGGCCAAACACAGGCATGGAGTGATATGGGCGAAGGACTAAGGGAGGCCTGGCCAGGGACAGTTCTGACTCATCCACCCTGGGTGAGGGCCCAACAAGGACACTCTTTCCTCTAAAGCGACGGGCCAACAGTCTCCTGGTTCCCCATCGACCTGTCCTCCCTCTCGCACCCACTTCCCAAGGGAAATCCTCAGTCTCATTCGAAGTAGTCCCCGGCTGTGTCACAAGCCACCTTCTGTCTACTAAAAGGAGTAAGGAAGATGGACAAACATGAACCAGCCCGACAGATGGCACCTCCGCACGGAGGGGTTGGGGGGTGGGGCCCTCCCCGGACAAAAGGTGACTCTGAGCTTGAAAACATGAAAGGGCAGAAGCTCCCGGCCCCCGGCCCGGGCCCCGGGCCCCAGGCCCCGGCAGGCCCGCTCCGTCAGAAGAGCACTCAACTTTTGATTGCAGTCAGGGTTGTGAGTTTGAGCCCCACGTTGGGTCTAGAGATGATGAAAAATGAAGGAACAAACTCTCAATAACTTAAGTATGTATGGAGCGCCTGGGTGGCTCAGCGGTGGAGCGTCCAGGGATCCCCGGGTGGCTCAGCGGTTTAGCGTCTGCCTTCAGCCCAGGGCCTGATCCTGGAGACCCAGGATCGAGTCCCACGTCAGGCTCCCTGCATAGAGTCTGCTTCTCCCTCTGCCTGTGTCTCTGTCTCTGTGTCTCTCGTGAATAAATAAATAAAATATTAAAAAAAAGAAAGAAAGAAACGACTACAACATTCCATTTTAGGTGACGTCTATTTTTCTTTTTACCACAACTGGGGGGAAGAAAAGCAAAACAAACAAAAACAAACAACAACAACAACAAGACCCCCCCCCCACCCCCCCACCCTGTCCTTGGCTCAGAGTAAGGGAATTCCTGGGTCAGGTTGAAAGAGGGGGAGGGGGTGATATCCTGTCGTCCGCAGTGTGGAAAACCAGGGTTCAGCAACCTGGAATTGTTTCTGCCTCGCCAGGTAGACAGACGTGGTCACTGTCGTCAGCCCTGCAAAAGCAAGGCAAGAGGGGATCCCTGGGTGGCGCAGCCGTTTGGCGCCTGCCTTTGGCCCAGGGCGCGATCCTGGAGACCCGGGATCGAATCCCATATCAGGCTCCCGGTGCATGGAGCCTGCTTCTCCCTCTGCCTGTGTCTCTGCCTCTCTCTCTCTGTGTGACTATCATAAGTAAATAAATAAAAAAAAGAAAAAAAAAAAAAAAAAGCAAGGCAAGAGGGAAGAACCTCCGCATTTCCAAGCACCTCGTAGGGGCAACCTGGGAGGCTCGCTGGGGTTAAGCAGCTGACTCTCGGTTTCATCCGCCAGGAGGTGGCACTCTTGACTCGCCCAGTGAGGCCGCGGCGACCTCTGGAAGGAAGGTATCAGGCTCACGGTTTCCGAGGGGCTCGGGTGGCTCCCGAGAAGTGGATCTGAGTGTCTCCAGGCTGTCTGATCCTATCTGAGTCTTAGGATGCGATTCCAGGGGCCCCTGGCCCGCTCGGTCAGTAGTGAGCACGACTCTTGACCTCCAGGCCGTGAGTGCGAGCCCTACGTTGGGAGTAGAGATCACTCTGAAAAATAAACCGGGGCGGGGGGGGGGGGGGGGGGGGGCGGAGGAAGAGAAGAGAAAAGAAAAACAGATGCCATTGCACTCAAGGAAGGCAGGTCTTGGTGATACAAGGGATTCTTCCAACAGTGGCCGGTCACAATGAGAACATATTCCCACGGAACAGACCTCACGCAGGTGATTGGCAATTGCCATAAAAGAAAGATAACTCATTAGAAAAAGAGAGAGAAAGAGAGAAAAAGAAAAAAAGAAAAGAAAAGAAAAGAAAAGAAAAGAAAAAAGATAACTCACTGAGAGTTTCTGAACACTGACGGGTCACAGGTAGGGAGAAAAGATAAGGATTTTAAAGATTTTTTTTTCTTTAGATTTTATGTATTTATTCATGAGAGACACAAACGCACACACAGAGAGAGAGAGAGAGAGAGAGAGAGAGAGAGGCAGAGACACAGGCAGAGGGAGAAGCAGGCTCCATGCAGGGTCTCCAGGATCACGGCCTGGGCTGAAGGCAGCGCTAAACCGCTGAGTCACCAGGGCTGCCCAAGGATAAGGATTTTAATTTGTTTACAAACTCACTCGTTCCTCCAATTTCTCTAAGGTATAGATATCTCTACAGACAAAGTTTCCTTCAAACTGGAAGAGCAAACATGAGGGGATCAGCAGTGATTTGAACAAGAGTCTTTAAAAAAGGGTCATCAGGACGCCTGGGTGGTTCAGCGGTGGGAGCAGCTGTCTTTGGCTCAGGGTGTGATCCTGGAGTCCCTCATCGGTCTCTCCCTGCAGAGCCTGCTTCTCCCTCTGCCTGTGTCTCTGCCTCTCTCTCATTGTGTCTCTCGTGAATAACTAAATAAAGTCTTTAAAAAACAAAAACAAAGAAACCGGTCATCATTGTCTTTCGCTCTTTTCAGTTCCATGTTGTTCCTTTTAGTTCTGTTTGTTTAAGATTTTATTTATGTATGAGAGAGAGAGAGAGAGAGAGAGAGAGAGAGAGAGAGAGAGAAGCAGGCCCCATGCAGGGAGCCCGATGCGGGACTCGAACCCGGGACTCCGGGGTCACGCCTTAAGCCCAAGGCAGAGGCTCCACCGCTGAGGCACCCAGAAGTCCCTGGTTTTGTTCTGGGTAAATGCAGCTATTTCACTAGTTCTGGCAATTCATACTGTTGTTCGATGATCTCAGGGTGACCAGAAACTGAGATGTGTCAAAAGTCCTTTGCGTGGTTCTTCTGGAATCTGGGATAAATAAAAAATAAATAAATAAATAAATAAATAAATAAATGTGTGTGTGTGTGTGTGTGTGTGTGTGTGTGTGTTTTGTTTGTTTTTGCAAGAGCGTCAGAACGTGGCATGTACATGACATGGCGGTCACCGGTGAACGTGGTTAAAGACCCGAGGAGAGTTGGCTAGAGTGCAGTCGAGAAGAAAAACGGATTATGATTTGTCACACACGGCATTTTAACAATGTACCAGGGCACGTTACCACTTAACGAATTTACGTCGCTTTTGGAACACCCACAGCATTCACGCAACCAATATAATCTAAGAGGGCTTATGATTCTTTGTCTGACGCTGCTTCTCACGTGCCTTCACATAGCAGGTAAACGACCTATGTTAGTCAAGAGACTCAACCTAGGGCTAGACTTTTCTGGGATCCGCTGAAAATCCATGACCGGATGAAGGAACCAGCAAACAGCCGGGCAGCCAGCCGACCAGCCAGATACACAAACCATCCATCCATCCATCCAACCAACCAACCAACCAACCAACCAACCAACATCTCAGAAGCTTTCAAGGCCCGGGCCTATAAAGGATCACGGGTCATTACAAAACTGAAAACAATGTCAGTATCTGTTTCGCCAGGGTGGCCCTAGGAGATTCCACAGGAGCTTACAGAGTTGTCTCCAAAATGTAGCTCCTTTAATATTGAGAAGTTTTCACTCTCTCACGGAGGTAATTCGCGGATAAAAAGGAATATAAAAACCTGGCTGGTCCGGAGAGAGAAAATAATAATAATATATTTTTCTCTTCTCTGTTCACAATCCCTTGCCATGATGAGACTACCAACGCAAGGAAATCTCTTCATTTTAACAGAGACAAGAGCCGAGTCTTAATGCTATACCAGTGTACTAGTAAAGCTCACTTCTCCCAATCTCAGTCTGTCCTGACCATGCCTACAATTCCTTTTCAAAAAAATCTGCTTCCGGGACGCCTGGGTGTTTCAGTGGTTAAGCCTCTGCCTTTGGCTCAGGACGTGATCCCGGACTCCCGGGATCGGGTCCCATAGCGGGCTCCTTGCATGGAGCCTTCTTTTCCCTCTCTCTGCCTCCCTCTCTCCCTCCCTCCCTCCCTCTCTCCCTCCCTCCCTCCCTCCCTCCCTCCCTCCCTCCACTCCCTTCCTTCTGAATAAGTAAATAAAATCTTAAAAAAGAAAAAAATAGCCAGGCTCATTTCAGGACAGAATTATTTTCTTTTCCCTCACCAAAACATGTATTCTCACGCCTTGTACGTTTCCTACACATCTCCTACTTGTCACACACGGAATTGTTTTCCTTCTCGTTCTCCAGTAGTCTCCATTCCATTGGCAGGCTTTTGCAAAATTGTAATATATTAACTTCCTTTCAGAGAGAGAGCACTGTGTGAAGGGGGGAAGGGGGAGGAGGAGGAGGAGGGAGAGGGAGAGAGTGGGAGACCGAGCATCTTTCCTTTTTTACACTATTTTGTTTCTTTATTCCTGTGTGTGAGAGAGAGACAGAGACAGAGACATGGGCAGAAGCAGGTCCCCCCCCCCCCCCCCCCCCCCCCCCCGCAAGGAGACGGATGCAGGAAAGGATCCCAGACCCGCATGATCGGGAACGAACGAACAGAACTTCATCCCAGATCGTGGGAACTTGTGAAATATTGGCACTCGTCCTTATCGCTCCGAGCTGTCCTGTTCCGATGATGTTTACCCGCGCCAGCCTTTGAACTCCTAACCTACAGTTCCTTTTTTTTTTTCTTTTTTTTAATTTTTATTTATTTATGATAGTCACAGAGAGAGAGAGAGAGAGAGAGAGAGAGAGAGGCAGAGACATAGGCAGAAGGAGAAGCAGGCTCCATGCACCGGGAGCCCGACGTGGGATTCGATCCCGGGTCTCCAGGATCGCGCCCTGGGCCAAAGGCAGGCGCCAAACCGCTGCGCCACCCAGGGATCCCATAAGCTACAGTTCCTTTACAAAGGGATGTTAGCAATATAGCATCCGGAGGTAGAGGAAACCTCTCCCTCGTAGAACCCACAGGGACACGTAGACACAGACGAGACGCCAACAAAGTATCTAGCCTTGGTCTCACTCCTATCTATCTGTGGAGAGGTCACGAAAGACCCGATGTTCCGATCTCCCCGCTGGCTGGTTGACAACAACTCCAGTGGCCAGCGAGCGTGACCGGGTCCGGACCCCGTCCATCCTTTGGTTTCCATTTCGAAAGAGAAGAGGCCGGTTTCCTGCAAAGATACCCAAAGCCGCAGCAACAACCCAACCCGAAGAAGACCAGAGCGTCTGTCTCCCCGAGTGAGCCGAGCACTGGTTCCTCACTCACCAACAGTCGGGACATGACTGATGGAACCAGAGGGATTCCTAGGTTAGGTTCCGGTCCCTGGGCTGGCCTCATTGCCAGCTTTCTCTAATCGTGGAGAGCATAGCATTGAGGCATGAGCAAAGCACCCCATTCACCCGGTTCGGGCCATCTGAGCCTCAGGTTCCCCTTCCACGTGTCCCAGGTCAGCGAGCACTTGCAAGTAAGTATAGGCCCCCTAAGCAGTCCAGTGGTAGCCTGCCGGAGTTTCCTGTGGCTGGCGGGGGGGTGGGGGTGTCCTGTGCTCAACCTTCGCTGCAGGGTTCTCTAGGGTCTGGTTCGGTTCACCCCGCTTTTCTGCGTGCGTGTGCACGTGCGTGTGCATGCTCCATAAGGAGCTGGGGCGTCCTCGGGAGGAGGGACGCCGTAGAGAGTGGACAGTTTATTCTCTGATCTTGGTACGGGCAAGGCTGTAGGGCTTGAACTCTATGGGAACCAGGAAGGTTTTCTTCCGTTTTCTCATCGTCAGTTTTGGCAGGTTGCCTTTTAGCGATCGATCAATCCGATCGAAACAAAACAAAACAAAACAAAACAAAACAAAACAAAACAACTTCTTTTCCCTTTTTGTAAAGATTCTGTTTATTTTCTCCTGAGACACAGTGAGTGGGAGAGTCGGACCGACACACAGGCAGAGGGAGAAGCAGGCTCCATGCTGGGAGCCCGACGTGGGACTCTGATGCCGGGCCTCCAGGATCAGGCCCCGGGCTGAAGGCCGCGCTCAACCGCCGAGCCACCCGGGCTGCCCACCTTTTTCTTTTCTTTTCTTTTCTTTTCTTTTCTTTTCTTTTCTTTTCTTTTCTTTTCTTTTCATTGTTTTATTTTCAAAAGATTTTAGGTGTATGCGATGTTTACACCCAGGTTAGGGCTCGTCCTCACAACCGAGAAATATAGAGTCCCACACTCCACCCACAGTGCCAGCCAGCAGCCACGCAGCCCTTCATCGATTCCATTTGTTCATTTATTTGCTTGCTTGCTTGCTTCCTTCCTGGCTTGCTTATGTATACATTCATTCAGCCGGTCGGTCGGTCAGTCGATCAGTCCAGTCAGTCAGTCCTTTTAATTAATCATTCATTCTTTCCTGTTTTAGAGATGTTCTTTATTTATCCATGAGAGACACACAGAGACAGGTATTGACAGATGCAGAGAGAAGCAGGCTCCCCGCGGGGAGCCCCAAGTGGGAGTCGGGGCCCCAGGACCCCAGGATGATGACTGACCTCAAGGCAGATGCTGAACACGGAGCTACCCAGGCATCCCCGTTGCTTGACTTTTTAGGGGAGGCAGACAGGCAACGTGCACTCAGTGGCACGGAAATAGAGCCCAACTAGTGCTGAGTTTTCTGGGAGCCGTTTGGGCCTGGGTCAGTGTGAAAGCCAATGGAGCAGGGCCCAGAAACGTTCAAGGCTGAGAATTTCCTTCCTCCATAATCATCATTTCACAGATGCTTAATTGAAAGTGGTATCTATGGTATGGCAAACGTCTTTCTCTGTTTGGGTTCTAGCAAGACCCAGAGAGTCGAAGCCCCTAAGCTCACGGACTGAAAGTTGCAAGTTGGATGCAGAGATAGTCAGGCAGGCAGGCAGAGCCGGAAAGGCAGGCGCCACACCGGTGGGTCCAGGTGTGAGGAGTGTGGGATCCCAGGGCAGCTGGGACGGACACAGCCTGGTCCGGATCCACCCAGGTCAGTAGCGTTTCCTGACACAGGACAGGCACCAAAGAGGGGCCTTGGGGTGGCTTTCCTCCTCCGCCTCCTTGGGATGGGGACATCTGCCCCACTCGGGGCATGCCCCCCACCCGCCTGTGCGGTGTGTGGAGAGAGACCCTTTGTCTCGCCGTCACCGCTACAGCAACCGAGGACAGTCCTCAAACAGGAGCACGGTCACATGAGCATCGGTCCCATCTGAACCTATTCCCTCGTTGGGGATCCTAGGGTGCTAGGGTGTGTCTAGGGATACACCTGGAGGACGAGGTCCTGTGTGTGGGAACCCGACGAACGCACAAGAGGGTGGGTGGCGGTGGGAAGGAAGAGGTGCGGACGAGGTGTGCTCGGGTGGCATACCCGAGTTTGAGCGTCTGCCTTCGACTGGGCTCCGGGCGGGCGTCATCACGGCTTTTTGGGGATCCAGCACCGCACCGGGCCCCCCCCCCCCCCCCCCGCGTGGAGCCTGCTTCTCCCTCTGCCTGCGTCCCGGCCTCTCTCTGTGTGTCTCCCGTGAATAAATACAGTTTATTTATTCATTTATTTTTTAAATATTTAATTTATTTATTCGAGAGAGAGAGAGAGAGAGAGAGAGATCGGGTGCCCGATCAATACAGTGTAAGAAATTAAACTTAAGAGTAAAAAAATGGAGGGCAGCCCCGGTGGCGCAGCGGTTTGGCGCCACCTGCAGCCTGGGGTGTGATCCTGGAGACCCGGGATCCAGTCCCACATCGGGCTCCCTGCATGGAGCCTGCTTCTCCCTCTGTGTCTCTGCCTCTCTCTCTCTCTCTCTCTCTCTCTCTCTCTCTCTCTCTCAATAAAAAAATCCTTTAAAATAATAAACAAACAAACAATGAATGAATGAATGAATGCATGCACGAACGAACAAATAAATAAATAAAATTTAAAGAGTTTCAAAAAAGAGAGTAAAAAAATGGAATGGAAAGATAACTTGGCGAGGAGGATGTGTGAACGTATGTAATGCCGCTGAGCGACTCTAGGCTTAGAAAGGGTTACAAGGTTCCATCGTAGGTGACGCCTGTCTTTTGGACCACAACCGAAACACAAAACAAGACCTCCTGTCCCTGGCTCAGAGTAAGGGAGTTCCTGGGTCAGGCTGGAGGGGGTTCCTGTGGTCCGCAGAGTGCAGAACCCCGGTTCAGCCATCTGGACTCTTTTCTTCCTGTCCGCGGAGACAGGCGTGGTCGCAGACGGCACACTCCTGTAAAGGCAAGGCCAGAAGGAAGAACTTCAGCATTTCTTTTGCTCTTCTTTTCTGTTCTTCCGGTTGTTGTGGTTCCGGTGTCGTTGAGCCTCAGCATTTCCAAGCACCTCGTAGGGGCAACCTGGGAGGCTCGCTGGGGTTAAGCAGCTGACTCTCGGTTTCGTCCGCCAGGAGGTGGCACTCTTGACTCGCCCAGTGAGGCCGCGGCGACCTCTGGAAGGAAGGTATCAGGCTCACGGTTTCCGAGGGGCTCGGGTGGCTCCCGAGAAGTGGATCTGAGCGTCTCCAGGCTGTCTGATCCTATCTGAGTCTTAGGATGCGATTCCAGGGGCCCCTGGCCCGCTCGGTCAATAGAGATCACTTTGACAAATGGACCCCGGGGGCCGGGGCCGGGGCCGGGGCCGGGTGGGGGGCGGGGGGGAGAAAGGGAGGGGAGGGCGGCGTGGGGACCGGGGGAGGTCGAAAGAAAGAAAAACAGACGCCATTCTACTCAAGGAAGGCCTTGGTGATACAGCGGATCCTTCCAACGGTGTCTGGTTGCAATGAGCACGGATTCCCACCGACCTTCTGAAGAGGATTTAACAATCGCCAAAAAAAAGGAAGATGACTCACTGAGAGTTTCTGAACTCTGTTCAGGGTTTCGTGGACCTCATTCAGTTCCACGTTGTTCCTTTCTGTTCGGTTTCCACGCAGCTTTTTCATTAGTTCCGGCAACTCCTACTGTATGTAGTTGGACAATCTCAGGGTGACCAGACACCGGGATTCGTCCAGAGTCCTTTCCGCGAATCTTCTGAAAAGTGGACCGCATTGTTGCAAGACCTTCCTAACAACACCTGCACGTGACAGGGAGGTCACCCACGGATGGACGTGCCTAAAGACCCAATGAGAATTCATTATAATGCAGTCGAGAGGAAAATCCGACCAGTTTCTGTCACACACACATACACACACAACACACATGCACGTACGCAGAGCATTTAAACAGTTCGAATGTGGAGTGACGGCACTCTACCAGGACACGTTACAAGTTTAGGAATTTCATTTCCTGTTCGGAACACCGGCAGCATTCACCCACACAATGTAATCTAAGAGGGCTTATGGTTCTTTGTCTGACAGTGCTTCTCATGTGCCTTCCCATAGCAGGTAAACGACCTATAGTAGTCAAGAGACTCTATTTAGGGTTTGGCATTCTGGGATCCGCTGAGAATCCACGAACGGGTGAAGGGACCAGTAGACAGACAGACAGACAGGCAGCCAACCAGCCAACCAAAAACATCTCAGAAGTTTTCAAGGCACATGCCTACAAAGGATCACGGATCATAACAAAACGGAAATCTTCAGTGTCTCTTTCGCCGAGGTGGCCCCTAGGAGATTCTACAGGTGCTTTTAGAGTTGTCCCCAAAATGAAGCTCCTTTACCGTGGAGAAGTTTTCACTCTTACGTAGTAGGGGAAGACCGGATACAAACGAACCCAAAAAATAAAATAAATAAGTAAATACCAAAAAAAGTGAAACAAGAACAACCAAAAAAAAAAAAAAAGGGAATCTAAAAACCTTGCTGTTCTGGGCAGGTAAAGGGAGAGACACACACACACACACACACACACACCCCAAAAAACAAACAAAAAACCCCCAACCAAACCACACCAAACCAAGCCAACCAACCAAACAAAAAAGCACCTTGTCTTTGTCTTTTCTTCTCTGTTCACACTCTTATCGAGAGTAGACTACCAATGCAAGAGAATCTCGCCATTTTAGCAGAGAGAAGAGCCAAATCTCAGTTGTACACCAGTGTAGTAGTAAAACCCACTTCTCCCAATCTCAGTCCGTCCTGACCACGCCTGCAATCCCTTTTCAAAGAGTCTGCTTCTGGGACGCCTTGGGTGGCTCAGCGGTGGAAGGTCTGCCTTTGGCTCAGGGCCTGATCCCAAGGGTCCTGGGATCCAGACCCACATCGGGCTCCCCACGTGGAGCCTACTTCTTCCCCTGCCTGTGTCTCTGCCTCTCTCTCTCTCTCTCTGTGTGTGTGTCTCTCTGTCTGTCTCTCTCTTTCTCTGTCTCTGCCTCACTGTGTCTCTGTGTCTGTCTCTCTGTCTCTGTCTCTCTTTATCTCTCTGCCCCTTTTCTCTGTCTCTTTGTCTCTCTCTCCCCTTCTCTCTGTCTCTCTCTCTTTCTCTGTCTCTGCCTCTCTCTGTGTCTGTCTCTCTGTGTCTCTCTGCCTCTCTTTTCTCTGTCTCTCTCTCTTTGTCTCTCTCTCCCCTTCTCTCTGTCTCTGTCTCTGCCTCTGTTTATCTCTCTGCCTCTCTTTTCTCTGTGTCTCTCTCCCCTTCTGTCTCTCTTTATCTCTCTGTCTCTCTCTTTGTCTCTCTCTCTCTCCCTGTCTCTCTCCTTCTCTGTGTCTCTCTCTTTCTCTATCTCTGTCTCTCTTTGTCTCTGTCTTGCTTTCTCTGTCTCTCTCTATCTCTCTGTGTCTCTGTCTCTGTGCCTCTGTCTCTCTTTGTCTCTCTCTTTCTCTGTCTTTCTCTCTGTCTCTCTCTGTCTCTGTTACTCTCTCTCCTTCTCTCTGTCTCTCTCTCTGTCTCTCTCCCATGAATACATAAATAAAATCCAAAAAAATAAAAAACAGAAAACAAAAAACAAATCTCAAAAATCTCCTTCATAAATCCCTTCTATAATTTCTTTTTCCATTCCGTCAGTCTTAAGTGTTCTTTCTCTAAATAGCCAGGCTTTGGGACGCCCCTGTGCCTCAGCGTTTGAGCGTCTGGCTTCAGCTCAGGGCGTGATCCCAGACTCCTGGGACCGAGTCCCATATCAGGGTCCTCGCATAGAGCCTGCTTCCCTTGTCTCTGCCTGTCCCTGTGTCTCTCGTGAATAAGTAAATAAAATCTTAAAAAAAAAAAAAAAAAAGCCAGAGTCATTTCAGGACAGATTCATTTTCTTTTTTATTTTATTTTATTTTATTTTATTTTATTTTATTTTATTTATTTATGATAGTCACAGAGAGAGAGAGAGAGAGAGAGAGAGAGAGAGGCAGAGACACAGGCAGAGGGAGAAGCAGGCTCCATGCACCGGGAGCCTGATGTGGGATTCGATCCCAGGTCTCCAGGATCGTGCCCTGGGCCAAAGGCAGGCGCCAAACCACTGCGCCACCCAGGGATCCCCGATTCATTTTCTTTAACCACCACCACCACCACCCGTATTTTCATGCCTTGTATCTATTCTACATGTCTCCTACTATCTCACACACAGAGGTTGTTTTCCTTATCGTTAACCAGTAGTCTCGATTCCATGTGGCAGATTTTTTAAAATTGTACTTATTTTACACTTTTTGAGAGAGGAGAGAGAGAGAGAGAGAGAGAGAGAGAGAGAGAGAGAGAGAACTTTGTGAAGGGGGAAGAGAGGGAGGGAGGGAGACAGAGACAGAGACATAGGCAGAAGCAGGCTCCCCACAAGGAGCCAGATGTGGAAAGGGGTCCGGACTCGGATACCTCCCCCCCCGCCGCCCCAGAATTGGGCCCTGACCCAAAGGCCGATGCTCAACCCCTCAACCGCTGAGCCACCCAGGCGGCAGACTGTTAACTCCTAGAAACCTCAGTCTCTGGTGAAAAGTCAGTAGGAACCACGGGCACATTGTCTATCGTACCAGAAATCCTTAGATTGTCAAATGTATGAATACATGTGATAGTTTTTAGAAACACGTGTGTGTGTGTGTGTGTGTGTGTGTGTGTGTGTGTGTTTGTGTATGTATTGTTGGGCTGGCTGAGAGACAGGGGCACCCAAAATGGCGGACATCTCAAACTGGGTCAAAATGGCTGATCTTCCCGTCAAAGCATCCCTGACCACCACATCATCTCCAGTGAGTCGAAGCCTAGATGGGAAACCGAAACTTTCCATCCAGGAACCGCCCCCGCCCCCTCCCCATCGTCTGATACTATCCCCCCCCTACTCCCAGCCAATCACCTAAGGACACGGTGTTCCCTTGTCTAATTTGGCTAGGGACCCACCCGGATCCAGAGTCGGAACCAAGAAGGCTTCAAAACCCCCACAGTCCCCAACCCCGCGCGACTTCCCTGACTCTGGCCACCTCTCCGAGTCATGGAACCTCGCCCAGGAGCGCTCCCCATTAAAGCACTCTCCTACCTACTGCCTGGCTCTGCTGGTTTTTTATTTCTCCGCTGTTCATTTTGTAAAAACCTAACATGTAGGACACAATTTTTTTTTTTAAGATTTAAGAGAGAGAGGGGGGGGGGGGCAAAGACACAGAGGGAGAAGCAGGCTCCAGTGCAGGGAGCCTGACGTGGGACTCGATCCCGGGACTCCAGGATCACGCCCTGGGCTGAAGGCGGCACTAAAACGCTGAGCCACACGGGCTGGGCTGCCCTGTATGATACAATTGTGAAGGAAGCACGAAACAGGGGATCCCTGGGTGGCTCAGCGGTCCTGCAGGGTGCCCGCTTCTCCCTCTGCCCGTGTGTGTGTGTGTGTGTGTGTGTGTGTGTGTGTGTGTGTGTGATGAATTGTGAATTAAAATTAAAAAAAAAAAAAGAGGAAGGAAAAGAGAAACGAACAAACCAACCTGAAACACGTTTACTGACACACCCAGGTATCTGCAGGTTTCCTGAATCAGACAAAAGAGAAACACAAAAACTGAGGTGGGGGGAGGGGGGGGGAGGAAGAAAAGGGCAAGGGGTGGGGGAGGAAAACACAACACCACAAAACAAAAAAACCACCTTGGGTGTCTTACTGACTCACACTTTAGTATTTTACCTTTCTGTTGGAAAGACAGACGCCAGGTATCCGATGAACTGAACCCAATTTATCAATTAAGCTAGTTACACCTTCAAAGTTCCAGGTCACCAAAGATTTGGGAAGCTATTGTAAAAGTTTAACCTATAGACTTTTATTTATTTATTTATTTATTTATTTATTTATTTATTTATTTATTTATTTATGATAGTCGGGGGGGGAGAGAGAGAGAGAGAGAGAGAGAGAGAGAGAGAGAGAGAGAGAGAGAAAGAGAGGCAGAGACATAGGCAGAGAGAGAAGCAGGCTCCATGCACCGGGAGCCCGACGTGGGACTCGATCCCGGGTCTCCAGGATCGCGCCCTGGGCCAAGGGCAGGCGCCAAACCGCTGCGCCACGCAGGGATTCCCCCCTTTTTTCATTTTTTTCTTTTTCTTTTTTTTTAACCTGCTTGCTCGTCACAAGGAAAAGTACACGAGACGGACAAAATCGATCATTTGAAGTAGTTTCCGTGGACAAATCCTCAGAGGCACAACTCCACTAATCCGTTGAGTTCACAGCAAAGTTGAGTACGCCCGTCCCTCGGGGCCCGGACCCTCCGGCATGGGCATGGCATCCGGGTGGGTCCCGGTGGAGCAAGGGGATAAGTAGTTCTCCTTTTCTTTTCTGTGCCTGTGGGTCTAACAAGACACCACACGTGTCTTGTTTCTTTGTAATGAGGTGGCGGAAGGGTCTATCTCGATCACCACCATTCCAGGCCCACAAACTGTGACGGGAGCACAGCACATCCCACCGCCCACCCCAACGGCGGCGGGGGCGGGGGCGCGTGGGGACAAAACCGGTTATCCGTATGAAGTGTGACGGTGATAGGTAGCTCCCAGGACACGTCTTTTTACAGGAAACCCACAGGGACCGCGGATACGCAGAGATGACTGAGGCTGATGTGAATCCGAAGGCCTACCCCCTGGCAGATGCCCACCTCCCCAAGAAACTCCTGGACGCGTGTTCAGCAGTCCCGTAACTACAAGCAGCTTCGGAAAGGAGCCCACGAAGCCACCAA
>NC_135650.1:32500-52500 GCF_053574225.1 Canis aureus | reverse complement strand
GGCCCAGGCACGCGCGACCCCCGCCGCGGGGGTCCCGTCCGAACCTCCGTCCGTCCATCCGCCCGTCCGTCCATCCGTCCGGTCCAACCCGGAGTCACGACCCGGGGAGGCGCCCCCAGGCGGGAGCTGGCCCGACCCACACGCGCCCGCCGAGCCACCGCCGGCGGCGACTCGGCTCGGGAGCGGGCGGCGGCCCAGACAGCCAGCCGGCCGCTAGCGCGGCACACACGCACACACACGGGGTGAGTGGCGTGGGGGGGGGGGGACGGCGGGCCGCCCCAACCCCCCGGCCGCGCGCACGCTCGCACACGCACGCGGGCAACACACCCCGCACCGGACGCCGGCCCGGCCCGGCGGGATCCTCCCCCGTCTCGGAGGGGGGAGGCGCAGGCCGCGGTAGGTAGGCAAAGAGCGGCACTCTGCCCAAACACGTCGCGACGGGAGTCCAACCCCGCGTCGCTGGCCACACTACACGCGCAGAGGAGGGGCAGCGGCTGGGGGCTCCGGTACCCCAAGGCACCCTCTCGGATCGCTAGAGAAGGCTTTCTCACCGAGGGCGCATCGCCCCCACCCGTTCGTCCTCCCAAACGGGCCCCACCAGGCGGCGCTCCGGGGCCGACAGGGCTCGCGGGGCGGGGGGCGGATCTCCGGCAAGGGACAGGCACAGGGCAACCCCGAGCGCTCGCGGCCGGTGCCCCCTCGAGGACGCCACCCCCGCCTCGCCCGCGCACGGCGTGGTCACGTCACCGCCCAGAGGAGAGAGCTCCCCGCCTCCCGCGAGGCGGGCGAGAGAGAGGGACGGAGACGGGGACACGACCCGTGCCGGGAGAGAGGGGCAGCCCCTCGGGCTGGCCAAGCGCCGCGGCGCTGGCCCGGCCCGCCGCGGGCGCTCACGAGCCCCGCCAAGTCCTCCGAGTCACACCGCCCCACGCCACCCACCCCCCGCCGGCGCGGCGAGGGGGGGAGGAGAGGAGAGGGGAAAGGAAGACGAGGCGCCCGCGCCCCCGCCAGGGGCACGGGTGCGCCTCCCTTGCCGACTTCTTCCACCACCCGCTCCTCGGACACGCCGACGACGACGGCGGCGGCAGCCCGAGGGGAGTCGCCGGGGAAGGAAACGACGCCACCGCTCGGCCTCAGGCACCTGAGGCGACCTGGAGCGCTCCAGGGGCACCACGGAGGGCCGGGCGCAACGCGCTCAAGCGCGCCCAGGCCGGGCGGTGAGCAGCGCGGCGTCGGGCCGGCCCTCCCCGCGGAGGAGGGGAGGGCCGCTCGCCACGGACCCAGGGCCTTCGGGAAAGGCCGGCGAGAGTGTCCGCCGCGTCCGAGGACCCCGGTCCCGCCAGCGCCGCGAGGCAAGAAGGCGGGAGGCCGGGGTCGGGCCGGAGTCCGCACCACCCCCAACCCCGGCGCGCGCCCCCCGCGCACCCGCCACGACGGCCGGGCGCGGAGGAGCCGGGGAGGGAGGGGCCCGCGGGCAGAACGAGAAGAGCGGTCGCATCCGCCGTGGACGCCCGTCCCTCGTCTGACGCGGCTTAGGCCCGGCCCAGGAGAGCACGAGATCACCACATCGATCGATCGGCAGCAAGCTGCGGCCCCGAGGGGGCTTCCCGAGGAGCAAAAGCCCAGCGAGGACGGCGACCGGGGGGACCTGCTTCCGCCTCACCGGCAAGCCCCTCGACCCCCGGGGGGGGGGGGGGGGCAGGAGCGACCGGACAACCCCAGACACAGCGGGGGACGCCTGACACGCGGCACGGAGCCTTGCGAGACAGGGGTTGTCACGGCCAACGGCCGGGTGCCCACGGCATGGAGCGCACGGGGGTAAAAGACCCACCGCCACCTGCCCACACCGCCCTCCCTCGGGTGCCGGAGACCGGAGGGCGACACCGCGACCCGGGCCACCTGGAGTCCAGCACGAGAGCCGGCGCGCAGGCCCAGGCGGACGGCTCAGGCTCCAGCGAGCGAGGACAGGGACCGGCTCGGCCGCGCGGTCAAGCCCGGAACCCCACCCGCGCCCAGAGGCCCACATCTCTACGGCGAGCGACGGACGGACCGGCTGTCTTTTACGTCTGCCTGTCGTCTGTCTGCCTGTCGCCGAAACACAACGTGTCAGCACCTACCTGGCAACAAAAAATGTTCATTTCGGGCAAGAAAATAACCGCGCCTGCCGGCGGGGACCAGCCACAGGTCACCGCGACCTCCCGGGACCGTGACACGGCCAACTGTCCCCAAAACCTGCCCCACGGCGCCCCCCCACCCCCACCCCACGGAGCCCCCAGGGCTATCTGGTCGACCCAGGGAACGGGGGCGGGGAGGGGAGGGGAGGGGAGGAGGGGCGATACGCGGTCGGTGGAGACGCCCCCACGCCGCCACGCCGCCACGCCGCCACGCCAGTGATCTCCGAGAGGAGACTTTGAAAAATCATCAAAGTTCTCCGGAGGCAGGCACCGTGCGGAGGCCGTCCCCCGCGGCCCTCAGGACCGCCCCGTGCCTACCGCCGTCCCCAACCCCGGCTCGGGCCAGGGGAGGTGGAGGGCCACGCGCGGCAGAGGCAGCCTCACCGGGAATCGCCACCGGGGCCGGACGCCCGAACGGACGGCCCGCCCACCCCCGCGTGGCACCCGGTCCGACCGCCCGGGACCCACCTCCGCAGCGGGCCTCGGAAAAAGGGGAGAAAATCGCGTCCGACGCCCGGGACCCCCACACGTGCCCGCAGCCGGGTCTGTCGCGCCACCCACGGGCTTCCCCTCCAGGCTCAGACCGGTCCCCGTCGCCAGGGCGTGACCACGGGAGACAACCGAGTGACACGGAAGGAAGGCCCGAAGATCGCCCGGAGCCACAGGACGGACGGCGGGACACACCCTGTCCCCCGCCCCCGAGGCGGCCCAGGTCGGTCCGCGCGGGCGGAGGAGGAGCCACCGGCGGGTGCTGGTCGACCCACCCAGGCGGCCCGCACGGCCTCCTCCGGGAGCGAGGCGGAGGCGACAGCGGCGACAGCGGCGACGGCGACACTCCCTCGCAGCTCCGGAGGTCCAATCTCCGGCGAGCGCATCGCGCGCCGAGGCCCCGGCGACAGCCGGACGCTCGCGCCGGAGCCGCCCTCCTCCTGGAACTCGGCCCCGGGAAACCGACACCAAAGCTGTTCCTTGCCTGTCGCCGCCGAGCCTCCGGAGGGGACACGCTCTATAAAAGCGGCCGCCAGGTGGCACCCGACAACCGGCGCGAACGACAGCGGGACAGATCCGGGCGGCGAGGCCGTCAGGGCGCCTCGGATCTCGCCTCTCGGCCCGGGGACGGCGGAGGGCCCCGGGAGCACACGGCCGCGCACCGCGCGAACCCCCGTCCTCCCGGGGCGGGGGAGCCTTGGAAAACCCGTCCGTCCGTCCGTCCGTCCGTCCGTCCGGGCCCGCTGCCGCCCGGAAAGGGGGTCGCGCTCGCCGCGCGGGGCTCCCGGGACGACTCAGGCACGTTTCCGAGGTCAGGGAGGGAACGTAGAGCCGAAACCAGGCGAGGACTCTTAGGACGGCAACGGATGCACCGTTTTTTCTCGTGTCCTTCCTTTTTTTTTTTTTTTTTTTTTCTTTTTCTTTAGGATTTTATTTATATATTTATAAGACGAAGGAGGGAGGGAGGGAGGGAGGGAGGGAGGTCACGAAGGAGGTCTGAACCAAAGGCGCTGGAGAGGACGGTGTGCCCCCCCCCCCCCCCCGCACCACCTTCACCTCCACCCTCTCAGCGTCTGGGACCTGACCCCCCCCCCCCCAAATACTTGTCTATTGGGTTGAATGAGAAGAGGTCGTGGAAGAGGAACTCAATTCTGGGGGGGAGGGGAGGCTCAAAGAACATAAGGATTTTCTTTTTCTTTCTTTCTTTCTTTCTTTCTTTCTTTCTTTCTTTCTTTCTTATAACACAATCTGTTTCTCCAGAATTCTCCTGCTCACGCTCAACTTCCTGTCCTTGAAGAGAAGAATGTCATTCACTCCCCTCCTGGCGCTCTCCTCCAAGGCACCTTCCAGGGGCAGGAGAAAGGGTGTGCTTCTCTTCTCAGAGGAAAAGGAGGGGAGTCAGCGGGACCTTCTTTCACCTGGGGGGGTGGGGGGAGCGGCGGTGTGCGTGTGTTTCTTTGCTGCTGCTGCTACTCTATCAAAGTGTCTCCAGGTAGGGAGGCCGGGGTGGCTCAGCGGTTGAGCGCCTGCCTTTGGCCCAGGGCGTGATCCCTGCATGGATGGAGTCTCCTTCTCCTTCTGCCTGTGTCTCTGCCTCTGTGTGCATCCGTGCGTGCGTCCGTCCGCGTGCGTGCGTGCGTGCGTGCGTCCGTCCGTGTGCGTGCGTGCGTCCGTGTGCGTGCGTGCGTGCGTCCGTCCGTGTGCGTGCGTGCGTGCGCGCGCGCGCGCGTGCGTCTCAGGACTACCTACATAAAATCTTCAATCAATCAACGTGTCTATGGTTCAAAACAGTACTCTGGTTTCCTTCGTATCCAAGTCCTATGTCAGATTGGACTTTTGACAGGAGAAGGGAGGGCGGGCCACATTTTCTTCTGCCCTGGCGGAGGAGAAAGGGAAGATGGGCGGGCACAGACCTGGGCATAGTCTTCTCTGTCGTGGGGGTGAGCGGAGGAGTCGGATTCGGCTCTCACGGGACGGGGTCTAATTTCTCCGTGGACGGACAATTGGGCAGAACGTCAGGCGAACGGAGGACGAGTCATGGTCAGAAGACCATGGACAAGACCGGCTATAGATGCTGGAGTTTCCGGAGCAATGATTTCATCAGAGGCACGCGAAGGCCAAAGACTTCCAGGGAGCGTGTTTATAGACGCCTCGGCCCGTAGGTCCTTCCTTTCGAATGGACAGTGCTCCCATCCGGTCGGTCGGTCGGTCCGGTCGGTCACCTTAGCATATCTTCTCCAGCTCCCGTGAGCCGTGTGGTCGTGCAATTCTACTTTGGGCCTAACGGGGGATGGATGGGACCGACCGTGCCACAGAAAGGGAGACCGCATCGAGTCCTTGAGCCTAAGGCACGTCTAAGACAGTGACTCTCTAAAGTACCGTGGAGGGGATCCCTGGGTGGCGCAGCGGTCGGTTTGGCGCCTGCCTTTGGCCCGGGGCGCGATCCTGGAGACCCGGGATCGAATCCCACGTCGGGCTCCCTCCCTGTGCATGGAGCCTGCTTCTCCCTCTGCCTCTGTCTCTGCCTCTCTCTCTGTCTCTCTCTCTCTCTCTCTGTCTCTCTCTCTCTCTCTCTCTCTCTCTCTCTATGACTATCATAAATAAATAAAAATATTTAAAAAAATAAAAATAAAATAAAGTACATGGAGGCAGAAGGAGGCCAGCTGGAGTTTTGTTGTGTGGGTTGCGTATCTGTGGCAATGGGGTGGGTGTGGGTGGCTGTTGTTTGTTTTCTGGACGAGGTGAAAGAACCCTTTGAGTGCAAGTATTTGCAGAAGGGGTCCGGCGGGATGGGAAGGTGTGGGTCAGTCCATTCACCGAGAAAACCGGAGACTCGGCCTTTTTAAGAACTCGGCAACAGGAGGAGTATAGCTTGGCTCATCGCAGCAACTGGCAACTCAGCAGAAACAACAGAACATTCCCAGAATGAATGGAGTTTGCAGGAGCCAACGTGAGCATGCCCCACCACCCTCCGCGGGTGCGTCCGTGTAAACACACACACACACACACACACACACACACACACACCCCGGCCTTCCATTTCCAAATCCACCAGAGGACTCAGGGTTGGTTGGGGGTGGGGATGGAGGGTGGCGGGTGGCAGAAGGGAGGTTCAGGGCCATCCATTCCAATGGCCCTCATTCAATCATTTCATTCAAATGCACATGGCTGTCTGTTAAAGTCCGAGCCTGGGACTTCTCTCCATTGAATGGCTTTCTGCACCTCCCCCAAACCCTCAGGCTGCGGCTCCCAAGCTGTGGGGGAGGGGAGAGAAGAAAAGAGAAGAGAAGAGGAGAGGAGAGGAGGGGAGGGGAGGGGGAAAGAGAAGGGCAAAGAGGATGTCTGAAGAACTCACATTGTTTGGGGTCCAAAAGCGACCCCTCCTGGTTTCCTGACCCAGGAAACCCCAATAAACCCTTTGGGAATCAATCCTGGATGTGGAGGATGCCATCTCACTCTTAATGCCTTCCAGGGGTGGGGGTGCGTCTGGGAGGGCGTGGCATGGCGGGGACTGGTGAATCTGATGGGGAGTTAAACACATGACCACCGTGGTGTCTTAGGGTCCAGAGGCCAAACACAGGCATGGAGTGATATGGGCGAAGGACTAAGGGAGGCCTGGCCAGGGACAGTTCTGACTCATCCACCCTGGGTGAGGGCCCAACAAGGACACTCTTTCCTCTAAAGCGACGGGCCAACAGTCTCCTGGTTCCCCATCGACCTGTCCTCCCTCTCGCACCCACTTCCCAAGGGAAATCCTCAGTCTCATTCGAAGTAGTCCCCGGCTGTGTCACAAGCCACCTTCTGTCTACTAAAAGGAGTAAGGAAGATGGACAAACATGAACCAGCCCGACAGATGGCACCTCCGCACGGAGGGGTTGGGGGGTGGGGCCCTCCCCGGACAAAAGGTGACTCTGAGCTTGAAAACATGAAAGGGCAGAAGCTCCCGGCCCCCGGCCCGGGCCCCGGGCCCCAGGCCCCGGCAGGCCCGCTCCGTCAGAAGAGCACTCAACTTTTGATTGCAGTCAGGGTTGTGAGTTTGAGCCCCACGTTGGGTCTAGAGATGATGAAAAATGAAGGAACAAACTCTCAATAACTTAAGTATGTATGGAGCGCCTGGGTGGCTCAGCGGTGGAGCGTCCAGGGATCCCCGGGTGGCTCAGCGGTTTAGCGTCTGCCTTCAGCCCAGGGCCTGATCCTGGAGACCCAGGATCGAGTCCCACGTCAGGCTCCCTGCATAGAGTCTGCTTCTCCCTCTGCCTGTGTCTCTGTCTCTGTGTCTCTCGTGAATAAATAAATAAAATATTAAAAAAAAGAAAGAAAGAAACGACTACAACATTCCATTTTAGGTGACGTCTATTTTTCTTTTTACCACAACTGGGGGGAAGAAAAGCAAAACAAACAAAAACAAACAACAACAACAACAAGACCCCCCCCCCACCCCCCCACCCTGTCCTTGGCTCAGAGTAAGGGAATTCCTGGGTCAGGTTGAAAGAGGGGGAGGGGGTGATATCCTGTCGTCCGCAGTGTGGAAAACCAGGGTTCAGCAACCTGGAATTGTTTCTGCCTCGCCAGGTAGACAGACGTGGTCACTGTCGTCAGCCCTGCAAAAGCAAGGCAAGAGGGGATCCCTGGGTGGCGCAGCCGTTTGGCGCCTGCCTTTGGCCCAGGGCGCGATCCTGGAGACCCGGGATCGAATCCCATATCAGGCTCCCGGTGCATGGAGCCTGCTTCTCCCTCTGCCTGTGTCTCTGCCTCTCTCTCTCTGTGTGACTATCATAAGTAAATAAATAAAAAAAAGAAAAAAAAAAAAAAAAAGCAAGGCAAGAGGGAAGAACCTCCGCATTTCCAAGCACCTCGTAGGGGCAACCTGGGAGGCTCGCTGGGGTTAAGCAGCTGACTCTCGGTTTCATCCGCCAGGAGGTGGCACTCTTGACTCGCCCAGTGAGGCCGCGGCGACCTCTGGAAGGAAGGTATCAGGCTCACGGTTTCCGAGGGGCTCGGGTGGCTCCCGAGAAGTGGATCTGAGTGTCTCCAGGCTGTCTGATCCTATCTGAGTCTTAGGATGCGATTCCAGGGGCCCCTGGCCCGCTCGGTCAGTAGTGAGCACGACTCTTGACCTCCAGGCCGTGAGTGCGAGCCCTACGTTGGGAGTAGAGATCACTCTGAAAAATAAACCGGGGCGGGGGGGGGGGGGGGGGGGGGCGGAGGAAGAGAAGAGAAAAGAAAAACAGATGCCATTGCACTCAAGGAAGGCAGGTCTTGGTGATACAAGGGATTCTTCCAACAGTGGCCGGTCACAATGAGAACATATTCCCACGGAACAGACCTCACGCAGGTGATTGGCAATTGCCATAAAAGAAAGATAACTCATTAGAAAAAGAGAGAGAAAGAGAGAAAAAGAAAAAAAGAAAAGAAAAGAAAAGAAAAGAAAAGAAAAAAGATAACTCACTGAGAGTTTCTGAACACTGACGGGTCACAGGTAGGGAGAAAAGATAAGGATTTTAAAGATTTTTTTTTCTTTAGATTTTATGTATTTATTCATGAGAGACACAAACGCACACACAGAGAGAGAGAGAGAGAGAGAGAGAGAGAGAGGCAGAGACACAGGCAGAGGGAGAAGCAGGCTCCATGCAGGGTCTCCAGGATCACGGCCTGGGCTGAAGGCAGCGCTAAACCGCTGAGTCACCAGGGCTGCCCAAGGATAAGGATTTTAATTTGTTTACAAACTCACTCGTTCCTCCAATTTCTCTAAGGTATAGATATCTCTACAGACAAAGTTTCCTTCAAACTGGAAGAGCAAACATGAGGGGATCAGCAGTGATTTGAACAAGAGTCTTTAAAAAAGGGTCATCAGGACGCCTGGGTGGTTCAGCGGTGGGAGCAGCTGTCTTTGGCTCAGGGTGTGATCCTGGAGTCCCTCATCGGTCTCTCCCTGCAGAGCCTGCTTCTCCCTCTGCCTGTGTCTCTGCCTCTCTCTCATTGTGTCTCTCGTGAATAACTAAATAAAGTCTTTAAAAAACAAAAACAAAGAAACCGGTCATCATTGTCTTTCGCTCTTTTCAGTTCCATGTTGTTCCTTTTAGTTCTGTTTGTTTAAGATTTTATTTATGTATGAGAGAGAGAGAGAGAGAGAGAGAGAGAGAGAGAGAGAGAGAAGCAGGCCCCATGCAGGGAGCCCGATGCGGGACTCGAACCCGGGACTCCGGGGTCACGCCTTAAGCCCAAGGCAGAGGCTCCACCGCTGAGGCACCCAGAAGTCCCTGGTTTTGTTCTGGGTAAATGCAGCTATTTCACTAGTTCTGGCAATTCATACTGTTGTTCGATGATCTCAGGGTGACCAGAAACTGAGATGTGTCAAAAGTCCTTTGCGTGGTTCTTCTGGAATCTGGGATAAATAAAAAATAAATAAATAAATAAATAAATAAATAAATGTGTGTGTGTGTGTGTGTGTGTGTGTGTGTGTGTTTTGTTTGTTTTTGCAAGAGCGTCAGAACGTGGCATGTACATGACATGGCGGTCACCGGTGAACGTGGTTAAAGACCCGAGGAGAGTTGGCTAGAGTGCAGTCGAGAAGAAAAACGGATTATGATTTGTCACACACGGCATTTTAACAATGTACCAGGGCACGTTACCACTTAACGAATTTACGTCGCTTTTGGAACACCCACAGCATTCACGCAACCAATATAATCTAAGAGGGCTTATGATTCTTTGTCTGACGCTGCTTCTCACGTGCCTTCACATAGCAGGTAAACGACCTATGTTAGTCAAGAGACTCAACCTAGGGCTAGACTTTTCTGGGATCCGCTGAAAATCCATGACCGGATGAAGGAACCAGCAAACAGCCGGGCAGCCA
This sequence comes from Canis aureus, assembly GCF_053574225.1. Taxonomy (NCBI): domain Eukaryota; kingdom Metazoa; phylum Chordata; class Mammalia; order Carnivora; family Canidae; genus Canis; species Canis aureus. The sequence continues at coordinate 42,981 of NC_135650.1, read as the reverse complement.
GCCGACCAGCCAGATACACAAACCATCCATCCATCCATCCAACCAACCAACCAACCAACCAACCAACCAACATCTCAGAAGCTTTCAAGGCCCGGGCCTATAAAGGATCACGGGTCATTACAAAACTGAAAACAATGTCAGTATCTGTTTCGCCAGGGTGGCCCTAGGAGATTCCACAGGAGCTTACAGAGTTGTCTCCAAAATGTAGCTCCTTTAATATTGAGAAGTTTTCACTCTCTCACGGAGGTAATTCGCGGATAAAAAGGAATATAAAAACCTGGCTGGTCCGGAGAGAGAAAATAATAATAATATATTTTTCTCTTCTCTGTTCACAATCCCTTGCCATGATGAGACTACCAACGCAAGGAAATCTCTTCATTTTAACAGAGACAAGAGCCGAGTCTTAATGCTATACCAGTGTACTAGTAAAGCTCACTTCTCCCAATCTCAGTCTGTCCTGACCATGCCTACAATTCCTTTTCAAAAAAATCTGCTTCCGGGACGCCTGGGTGTTTCAGTGGTTAAGCCTCTGCCTTTGGCTCAGGACGTGATCCCGGACTCCCGGGATCGGGTCCCATAGCGGGCTCCTTGCATGGAGCCTTCTTTTCCCTCTCTCTGCCTCCCTCTCTCCCTCCCTCCCTCCCTCTCTCCCTCCCTCCCTCCCTCCCTCCCTCCCTCCCTCCACTCCCTTCCTTCTGAATAAGTAAATAAAATCTTAAAAAAGAAAAAAATAGCCAGGCTCATTTCAGGACAGAATTATTTTCTTTTCCCTCACCAAAACATGTATTCTCACGCCTTGTACGTTTCCTACACATCTCCTACTTGTCACACACGGAATTGTTTTCCTTCTCGTTCTCCAGTAGTCTCCATTCCATTGGCAGGCTTTTGCAAAATTGTAATATATTAACTTCCTTTCAGAGAGAGAGCACTGTGTGAAGGGGGGAAGGGGGAGGAGGAGGAGGAGGGAGAGGGAGAGAGTGGGAGACCGAGCATCTTTCCTTTTTTACACTATTTTGTTTCTTTATTCCTGTGTGTGAGAGAGAGACAGAGACAGAGACATGGGCAGAAGCAGGTCCCCCCCCCCCCCCCCCCCCCCCCCCCGCAAGGAGACGGATGCAGGAAAGGATCCCAGACCCGCATGATCGGGAACGAACGAACAGAACTTCATCCCAGATCGTGGGAACTTGTGAAATATTGGCACTCGTCCTTATCGCTCCGAGCTGTCCTGTTCCGATGATGTTTACCCGCGCCAGCCTTTGAACTCCTAACCTACAGTTCCTTTTTTTTTTTCTTTTTTTTAATTTTTATTTATTTATGATAGTCACAGAGAGAGAGAGAGAGAGAGAGAGAGAGAGAGGCAGAGACATAGGCAGAAGGAGAAGCAGGCTCCATGCACCGGGAGCCCGACGTGGGATTCGATCCCGGGTCTCCAGGATCGCGCCCTGGGCCAAAGGCAGGCGCCAAACCGCTGCGCCACCCAGGGATCCCATAAGCTACAGTTCCTTTACAAAGGGATGTTAGCAATATAGCATCCGGAGGTAGAGGAAACCTCTCCCTCGTAGAACCCACAGGGACACGTAGACACAGACGAGACGCCAACAAAGTATCTAGCCTTGGTCTCACTCCTATCTATCTGTGGAGAGGTCACGAAAGACCCGATGTTCCGATCTCCCCGCTGGCTGGTTGACAACAACTCCAGTGGCCAGCGAGCGTGACCGGGTCCGGACCCCGTCCATCCTTTGGTTTCCATTTCGAAAGAGAAGAGGCCGGTTTCCTGCAAAGATACCCAAAGCCGCAGCAACAACCCAACCCGAAGAAGACCAGAGCGTCTGTCTCCCCGAGTGAGCCGAGCACTGGTTCCTCACTCACCAACAGTCGGGACATGACTGATGGAACCAGAGGGATTCCTAGGTTAGGTTCCGGTCCCTGGGCTGGCCTCATTGCCAGCTTTCTCTAATCGTGGAGAGCATAGCATTGAGGCATGAGCAAAGCACCCCATTCACCCGGTTCGGGCCATCTGAGCCTCAGGTTCCCCTTCCACGTGTCCCAGGTCAGCGAGCACTTGCAAGTAAGTATAGGCCCCCTAAGCAGTCCAGTGGTAGCCTGCCGGAGTTTCCTGTGGCTGGCGGGGGGGTGGGGGTGTCCTGTGCTCAACCTTCGCTGCAGGGTTCTCTAGGGTCTGGTTCGGTTCACCCCGCTTTTCTGCGTGCGTGTGCACGTGCGTGTGCATGCTCCATAAGGAGCTGGGGCGTCCTCGGGAGGAGGGACGCCGTAGAGAGTGGACAGTTTATTCTCTGATCTTGGTACGGGCAAGGCTGTAGGGCTTGAACTCTATGGGAACCAGGAAGGTTTTCTTCCGTTTTCTCATCGTCAGTTTTGGCAGGTTGCCTTTTAGCGATCGATCAATCCGATCGAAACAAAACAAAACAAAACAAAACAAAACAAAACAAAACAACTTCTTTTCCCTTTTTGTAAAGATTCTGTTTATTTTCTCCTGAGACACAGTGAGTGGGAGAGTCGGACCGACACACAGGCAGAGGGAGAAGCAGGCTCCATGCTGGGAGCCCGACGTGGGACTCTGATGCCGGGCCTCCAGGATCAGGCCCCGGGCTGAAGGCCGCGCTCAACCGCCGAGCCACCCGGGCTGCCCACCTTTTCTTTTCTTTTCTTTTCTTTTCTTTTCTTTTCTTTTCTTTTCTTTTCTTTTCTTTTCTTTTCATTGTTTTATTTTCAAAAGATTTTAGGTGTATGCGATGTTTACACCCAGGTTAGGGCTCGTCCTCACAACCGAGAAATATAGAGTCCCACACTCCACCCACAGTGCCAGCCAGCAGCCACGCAGCCCTTCATCGATTCCATTTGTTCATTTATTTGCTTGCTTGCTTGCTTCCTTCCTGGCTTGCTTATGTATACATTCATTCAGCCGGTCGGTCGGTCAGTCGATCAGTCCAGTCAGTCAGTCCTTTTAATTAATCATTCATTCTTTCCTGTTTTAGAGATGTTCTTTATTTATCCATGAGAGACACACAGAGACAGGTATTGACAGATGCAGAGAGAAGCAGGCTCCCCGCGGGGAGCCCCAAGTGGGAGTCGGGGCCCCAGGACCCCAGGATGATGACTGACCTCAAGGCAGATGCTGAACACGGAGCTACCCAGGCATCCCCGTTGCTTGACTTTTTAGGGGAGGCAGACAGGCAACGTGCACTCAGTGGCACGGAAATAGAGCCCAACTAGTGCTGAGTTTTCTGGGAGCCGTTTGGGCCTGGGTCAGTGTGAAAGCCAATGGAGCAGGGCCCAGAAACGTTCAAGGCTGAGAATTTCCTTCCTCCATAATCATCATTTCACAGATGCTTAATTGAAAGTGGTATCTATGGTATGGCAAACGTCTTTCTCTGTTTGGGTTCTAGCAAGACCCAGAGAGTCGAAGCCCCTAAGCTCACGGACTGAAAGTTGCAAGTTGGATGCAGAGATAGTCAGGCAGGCAGGCAGAGCCGGAAAGGCAGGCGCCACACCGGTGGGTCCAGGTGTGAGGAGTGTGGGATCCCAGGGCAGCTGGGACGGACACAGCCTGGTCCGGATCCACCCAGGTCAGTAGCGTTTCCTGACACAGGACAGGCACCAAAGAGGGGCCTTGGGGTGGCTTTCCTCCTCCGCCTCCTTGGGATGGGGACATCTGCCCCACTCGGGGCATGCCCCCCACCCGCCTGTGCGGTGTGTGGAGAGAGACCCTTTGTCTCGCCGTCACCGCTACAGCAACCGAGGACAGTCCTCAAACAGGAGCACGGTCACATGAGCATCGGTCCCATCTGAACCTATTCCCTCGTTGGGGATCCTAGGGTGCTAGGGTGTGTCTAGGGATACACCTGGAGGACGAGGTCCTGTGTGTGGGAACCCGACGAACGCACAAGAGGGTGGGTGGCGGTGGGAAGGAAGAGGTGCGGACGAGGTGTGCTCGGGTGGCATACCCGAGTTTGAGCGTCTGCCTTCGACTGGGCTCCGGGCGGGCGTCATCACGGCTTTTTGGGGATCCAGCACCGCACCGGGCCCCCCCCCCCCCCCCCCGCGTGGAGCCTGCTTCTCCCTCTGCCTGCGTCCCGGCCTCTCTCTGTGTGTCTCCCGTGAATAAATACAGTTTATTTATTCATTTATTTTTTAAATATTTAATTTATTTATTCGAGAGAGAGAGAGAGAGAGAGAGAGATCGGGTGCCCGATCAATACAGTGTAAGAAATTAAACTTAAGAGTAAAAAAATGGAGGGCAGCCCCGGTGGCGCAGCGGTTTGGCGCCACCTGCAGCCTGGGGTGTGATCCTGGAGACCCGGGATCCAGTCCCACATCGGGCTCCCTGCATGGAGCCTGCTTCTCCCTCTGTGTCTCTGCCTCTCTCTCTCTCTCTCTCTCTCTCTCTCTCTCTCTCTCTCAATAAAAAAATCCTTTAAAATAATAAACAAACAAACAATGAATGAATGAATGAATGCATGCACGAACGAACAAATAAATAAATAAAATTTAAAGAGTTTCAAAAAAGAGAGTAAAAAAATGGAATGGAAAGATAACTTGGCGAGGAGGATGTGTGAACGTATGTAATGCCGCTGAGCGACTCTAGGCTTAGAAAGGGTTACAAGGTTCCATCGTAGGTGACGCCTGTCTTTTGGACCACAACCGAAACACAAAACAAGACCTCCTGTCCCTGGCTCAGAGTAAGGGAGTTCCTGGGTCAGGCTGGAGGGGGTTCCTGTGGTCCGCAGAGTGCAGAACCCCGGTTCAGCCATCTGGACTCTTTTCTTCCTGTCCGCGGAGACAGGCGTGGTCGCAGACGGCACACTCCTGTAAAGGCAAGGCCAGAAGGAAGAACTTCAGCATTTCTTTTGCTCTTCTTTTCTGTTCTTCCGGTTGTTGTGGTTCCGGTGTCGTTGAGCCTCAGCATTTCCAAGCACCTCGTAGGGGCAACCTGGGAGGCTCGCTGGGGTTAAGCAGCTGACTCTCGGTTTCGTCCGCCAGGAGGTGGCACTCTTGACTCGCCCAGTGAGGCCGCGGCGACCTCTGGAAGGAAGGTATCAGGCTCACGGTTTCCGAGGGGCTCGGGTGGCTCCCGAGAAGTGGATCTGAGTGTCTTCCAGGCTGTCTGATCCTATCTGAGTCTTAGGATGCGATTCCAGGGGCCCCTGGCCCGCTCGGTCAATAGAGATCACTTTGACAAATGGACCCCGGGGGCCGGGGCCGGGGCCGGGGCCGGGTGGGGGGCGGGGGGGAGAAAGGGAGGGGAGGGAGGAGGGGAGGGCGGCGTGGGGACCGGGGGAGGTCGAAAGAAAGAAAAACAGACGCCATTCTACTCAAGGAAGGCCTTGGTGATACAGCGGATCCTTCCAACGGTGTCTGGTTGCAATGAGCACGGATTCCCACCGACCTTCTGAAGAGGATTTAACAATCGCCAAAAAAAAGGAAGATGACTCACTGAGAGTTTCTGAACTCTGTTCAGGGTTTCGTGGACCTCATTCAGTTCCACGTTGTTCCTTTCTGTTCGGTTTCCATGCAGCTTTTTCATTAGTTCCGGCAACTCCTACTGTATGTAGTTGGACAATCTCAGGGTGACCAGACACCGGGATTCGTCCAGAGTCCTTTCCGCGAATCTTCTGAAAAGTGGACCGCATTGTTGCAAGACCTTCCTAACAACACCTGCACGTGACAGGGAGGTCACCCACGGATGGACGTGCCTAAAGACCCAATGAGAATTCATTATAATGCAGTCGAGAGGAAAATCCGACCAGTTTCTGTCACACACACATACACACACACACACAACACACATGCACGTACGCAGAGCATTTAAACAGTTCGAATGTGGAGTGACGGCACTCTACCAGGACACGTTACAAGTTTAGGAATTTCATTTCCTGTTCGGAACACCGGCAGCATTCACCCACACAATGTAATCTAAGAGGGCTTATGGTTCTTTGTCTGACAGTGCTTCTCATGTGCCTTCCCATAGCAGGTAAACGACCTATAGTAGTCAAGAGACTCTATTTAGGGTTTGGCATTCTGGGATCCGCTGAGAATCCACGAACGGATGAAGGGACCAGTAGACAGACAGACAGACAGGCAGCCAACCAGCCAACCAAAAACATCTCAGAAGTTTTCAAGGCACATGCCTACAAAGGATCACGGATCATAACAAAACGGAAATCTTCAGTGTCTCTTTCGCCGAGGTGGCCCCTAGGAGATTCTACAGGTGCTTTTAGAGTTGTCCCCAAAATGAAGCTCCTTTACCGTGGAGAAGTTTTCACTCTTACGTAGTAGGGGAAGACCGGATACAAACGAACCCAAAAAATAAAATAAATAAGTAAATACCAAAAAAAGTGAAACAAGAACAACCAAAAAAAAAAAAAAAAAAAAGGGAATCTAAAAACCTTGCTGTTCTGGGCAGGTAAAGGGAGACACACACACACACACACACACACACACACACACCCCAAAAAACAAACAAAAAACCCCCAACCAAACCACACCAAACCAAGCCAACCAACCAAACAAAAAAGCACCTTGTCTTTGTCTTTTCTTCTCTGTTCACACTCTTATCAAGAGTAGACTACCAATGCAAGAGAATCTCGCCATTTTAGCAGAGAGAAGAGCCAAATCTCAGTTGTACACCAGTGTAGTAGTAAAACCCACTTCTCCCAATCTCAGTCCGTCCTGACCACGCCTGCAATCCCTTTTCAAAGAGTCTGCTTCTGGGACGCCTTGGGTGGCTCAGCGGTGGAAGGTCTGCCTTTGGCTCAGGGCCTGATCCCAAGGGTCCTGGGATCCAGACCCACATCGGGCTCCCCACGTGGAGCCTACTTCTTCCCCTGCCTGTGTCTCTGCCTCTCTCTCTCTCTCTCTGTGTGTGTGTCTCTCTGTCTGTCTCTCTCTTTCTCTGTCTCTGCCTCACTGTGTCTCTGTGTCTGTCTCTCTGTCTCTGTCTCTCTTTATCTCTCTGCCCCTTTTCTCTGTCTCTTTGTCTCTCTCTCCCCTTCTCTCTGTCTCTCTCTCTTTCTCTGTCTCTGCCTCTCTCTGTGTCTGTCTCTCTGTGTCTCTCTGCCTCTCTTTTCTCTGTCTCTCTCTCTTTGTCTCTCTCTCCCCTTCTCTCTGTCTCTGTCTCTGCCTCTGTTTATCTCTCTGCCTCTCTTTTCTCTGTGTCTCTCTCCCCTTCTGTCTCTCTTTATCTCTCTGTCTCTCTCTTTGTCTCTCTCTCTCTCCCTGTCTCTCTCCTTCTCTGTGTCTCTCTCTTTCTCTATCTCTGTCTCTCTTTGTCTCTGTCTTGCTTTCTCTGTCTCTCTCTATCTCTCTGTGTCTCTGTCTCTGTGCCTCTGTCTCTCTTTGTCTCTCTCTTTCTCTGTCTTTCTCTCTGTCTCTCTCTGTCTCTGTTACTCTCTCTCCTTCTCTCTGTCTCTCTCTCTGTCTCTGTCTCTCTCCCATGAATACATAAATAAAATCCAAAAAAATAAAAAACAGAAAACAAAAAACAAATCTCAAAAATCTCCTTCATAAATCCCTTCTATAATTTCTTTTTCCATTCCGTCAGTCTTAAGTGTTCTTTCTCTAAATAGCCAGGCTTTGGGACGCCCCTGTGCCTCAGCGTTTGAGCGTCTGGCTTCAGCTCAGGGCGTGATCCCAGACTCCTGGGACCGAGTCCCATATCAGGGTCCTCGCATAGAGCCTGCTTCCCTTGTCTCTGCCTGTCCCTGTGTCTCTCGTGAATAAGTAAATAAAATCTTAAAAAAAAAAAAAAAGCCAGAGTCATTTCAGGACAGATTCATTTTCTTTTTTATTTTATTTTATTTTATTTTATTTTATTTATTTATGATAGTCACAGAGAGAGAGAGAGAGAGAGAGAGAGGCAGAGACACAGGCAGAGGGAGAAGCAGGCTCCATGCACCGGGAGCCTGATGTGGGATTCGATCCCAGGTCTCCAGGATCGTGCCCTGGGCCAAAGGCAGGCGCCAAACCACTGCGCCACCCAGGGATCCCCGATTCATTTTCTTTAACCACCACCACCACCACCCGTATTTTCATGCCTTGTATCTATTCTACATGTCTCCTACTATCTCACACACAGAGGTTGTTTTCCTTATCGTTAACCAGTAGTCTCGATTCCATGTGGCAGATTTTTTAAAATTGTACTTATTTTACACTTTTTGAGAGAGGAGAGAGAGAGAGAGAGAGAGAGAGAGAGAGAACTTTGTGAAGGGGGAAGAGAGGGAGGGAGGGAGACAGAGACAGAGACATAGGCAGAAGCAGGCTCCCCACAAGGAGCCAGATGTGGAAAGGGGTCCGGACTCGGATACCCCCCCACCCGCCGCCCCAGAATTGGGCCCTGACCCAAAGGCCGATGCTCAACCCCTCAACCGCTGAGCCACCCAGGCGGCAGACTGTTAACTCCTAGAAACCTCAGTCTCTGGTGAAAAGTCAGTAGGAACCACGGGCACATTGTCTATCGTACCAGAAATCCTTAGATTGTCAAATGTATGAATACATGTGATAGTTTTTAGAAACACGTGTGTGTGTGTGTGTGTGTGTGTGTGTGTGTGTGTTTGTGTATGTATTGTTGGGCTGGCTGAGAGACAGGGGCACCCAAAATGGCGGACATCTCAAACTGGGTCAAAATGGCTGATCTTCCCGTCAAAGCATCCCTGACCACCACATCATCTCCAGTGAGTCGAAGCCTAGATGGGAAACCGAAACTTTCCATCCAGGAACCGCCCCCGCCCCCTCCCCATCGTCTGATACTATCCCCCCCCTACTCCCAGCCAATCACCTAAGGACACGGTGTTCCCTTGTCTAATTTGGCTAGGGACCCACCCGGATCCAGAGTCGGAACCAAGAAGGCTTCAAAACCCCCACAGTCCCCAACCCCGCGCGACTTCCCTGACTCTGGCCACCTCTCCGAGTCATGGAACCTCGCCCAGGAGCGCTCCCCATTAAAGCACTCTCCTACCTACTGCCTGGCTCTGCTGGTTTTTTATTTCTCCGCTGTTCATTTTGTAAAAACCTAACATGTAGGACACAATTTTTTTTTTTAAGATTTAAGAGAGAGAGGGGGGGGGGGGCAAAGACACAGAGGGAGAAGCAGGCTCCAGTGCAGGGAGCCTGACGTGGGACTCGATCCCGGGACTCCAGGATCACGCCCTGGGCTGAAGGCGGCACTAAAACGCTGAGCCACACGGGCTGGGCTGCCCTGTATGATACAATTGTGAAGGAAGCACGAAACAGGGGATCCCTGGGTGGCTCAGCGGTCCTGCAGGGTGCCCGCTTCTCCCTCTGCCCGTGTGTGTGTGTGTGTGTGTGTGTGTGTGTGTGTGTGTGTGTGATGAATTGTGAATTAAAATTAAAAAAAAAAAAAGAGGAAGGAAAAGAGAAACGAACAAACCAACCTGAAACACGTTTACTGACACACCCAGGTATCTGCAGGTTTCCTGAATCAGACAAAAGAGAAACACAAAAACTGAGGTGGGGGGAGGGGGGGGGAGGAAGAAAAGGGCAAGGGGTGGGGGAGGAAAACACAACACCACAAAACAAAAAAACCACCTTGGGTGTCTTACTGACTCACACTTTAGTATTTTACCTTTCTGTTGGAAAGACAGACGCCAGGTATCCGATGAACTGAACCCAATTTATCAATTAAGCTAGTTACACCTTCAAAGTTCCAGGTCACCAAAGATTTGGGAAGCTATTGTAAAAGTTTAACCTATAGACTTTTATTTATTTATTTATTTATTTATTTATTTATTTATTTATTTATTTATTTATGATAGTCGGGGGGGGAGAGAGAGAGAGAGAGAGAGAGAGAGAGAGAGAGAGAGAGAGAGAGAAAGAGAGGCAGAGACATAGGCAGAGAGAGAAGCAGGCTCCATGCACCGGGAGCCCGACGTGGGACTCGATCCCGGGTCTCCAGGATCGCGCCCTGGGCCAAGGGCAGGCGCCAAACCGCTGCGCCACGCAGGGATTCCCCCCTTTTTTCATTTTTTTCTTTTTCTTTTTTTTTAACCTGCTTGCTCGTCACAAGGAAAAGTACACGAGACGGACAAAATCGATCATTTGAAGTAGTTTCCGTGGACAAATCCTCAGAGGCACAACTCCACTAATCCGTTGAGTTCACAGCAAAGTTGAGTACGCCCGTCCCTCGGGGCCCGGACCCTCCGGCATGGGCATGGCATCCGGGTGGGTCCCGGTGGAGCAAGGGGATAAGTAGTTCTCCTTTTCTTTTCTGTGCCTGTGGGTCTAACAAGACACCACACGTGTCTTGTTTCTTTGTAATGAGGTGGCGGAAGGGTCTATCTCGATCACCACCATTCCAGGCCCACAAACTGTGACGGGAGCACAGCACATCCCACCGCCCACCCCAACGGCGGCGGGGGCGGGGGCGCGTGGGGACAAAACCGGTTATCCGTATGAAGTGTGACGGTGATAGGTAGCTCCCAGGACACGTCTTTTTACAGGAAACC
>NC_135650.1:0-17500 GCF_053574225.1 Canis aureus | reverse complement strand
CCGTTCACGCGACCGGTTCTCCCGAGAACGCTCTCCCGCACACGCGCAACGACGCCCAGCCCCAACACCCCCCGCGCGCCTCCCTCCTCCCCTTCCTCGGAGGACCGAGAGCACTTCGCCCGGGGACGCCCCCCCCCGAGCCACGGCGGCCAAGGGGGGGGGGCAAGACACCCAACAGCGGCGAGGCCGGTTTCGGTCCACGGAGGGCGGAGTTAGGGGCGCGGCGCGCGCGGCGCGCCCGCGACCGTGCGGTCGGGGGACGCGGGCAGGCGGGGGGGACGGGGGAGGGCGGGTCGGCGGCGACGGGGAGGAGGCGCACAGCGGGCGAGGGCCGGAAGAGCACGTGGGGAAGGGCCGGTCCCGGGAAGGGCGCGCCAACGAAGGCGCGAGCCGGGCCACCGGGTAAACGCGCACGGGATCCCACCGCCACCAGCACGAGGGCGGTCCCGCGACGCCCGGGACGCCGGCCGGCCTCAGCACCCTTGGCAGGCCTCCCCGCAAACCGGGCCCCACGCCGCCCGGGCCCAGGCACGCGCGACCCCCGCCGCGGGGGTCCCGTCCGAACCTCCGTCCGTCCATCCGCCCGTCCGTCCATCCGTCCGGTCCAACCCGGAGTCACGACCCGGGGAGGCGCCCCCAGGCGGGAGCTGGCCCGACCCACACGCGCCCGCCGAGCCACCGCCGGCGGCGACTCGGCTCGGGAGCGGGCGGCGGCCCAGACAGCCAGCCGGCCGCTAGCGCGGCACACACGCACACACACGGGGTGAGTGGCGTGGGGGGGGGGGGACGGCGGGCCGCCCCAACCCCCCGGCCGCGCGCACGCTCGCACACGCACGCGGGCAACACACCCCGCACCGGACGCCGGCCCGGCCCGGCGGGATCCTCCCCCGTCTCGGAGGGGGGAGGCGCAGGCCGCGGTAGGTAGGCAAAGAGCGGCACTCTGCCCAAACACGTCGCGACGGGAGTCCAACCCCGCGTCGCTGGCCACACTACACGCGCAGAGGAGGGGCAGCGGCTGGGGGCTCCGGTACCCCAAGGCACCCTCTCGGATCGCTAGAGAAGGCTTTCTCACCGAGGGCGCATCGCCCCCACCCGTTCGTCCTCCCAAACGGGCCCCACCAGGCGGCGCTCCGGGGCCGACAGGGCTCGCGGGGCGGGGGGCGGATCTCCGGCAAGGGACAGGCACAGGGCAACCCCGAGCGCTCGCGGCCGGTGCCCCCTCGAGGACGCCACCCCCGCCTCGCCCGCGCACGGCGTGGTCACGTCACCGCCCAGAGGAGAGAGCTCCCCGCCTCCCGCGAGGCGGGCGAGAGAGAGGGACGGAGACGGGGACACGACCCGTGCCGGGAGAGAGGGGCAGCCCCTCGGGCTGGCCAAGCGCCGCGGCGCTGGCCCGGCCCGCCGCGGGCGCTCACGAGCCCCGCCAAGTCCTCCGAGTCACACCGCCCCACGCCACCCACCCCCCGCCGGCGCGGCGAGGGGGGGAGGAGAGGAGAGGGGAAAGGAAGACGAGGCGCCCGCGCCCCCGCCAGGGGCACGGGTGCGCCTCCCTTGCCGACTTCTTCCACCACCCGCTCCTCGGACACGCCGACGACGACGGCGGCGGCAGCCCGAGGGGAGTCGCCGGGGAAGGAAACGACGCCACCGCTCGGCCTCAGGCACCTGAGGCGACCTGGAGCGCTCCAGGGGCACCACGGAGGGCCGGGCGCAACGCGCTCAAGCGCGCCCAGGCCGGGCGGTGAGCAGCGCGGCGTCGGGCCGGCCCTCCCCGCGGAGGAGGGGAGGGCCGCTCGCCACGGACCCAGGGCCTTCGGGAAAGGCCGGCGAGAGTGTCCGCCGCGTCCGAGGACCCCGGTCCCGCCAGCGCCGCGAGGCAAGAAGGCGGGAGGCCGGGGTCGGGCCGGAGTCCGCACCACCCCCAACCCCGGCGCGCGCCCCCCGCGCACCCGCCACGACGGCCGGGCGCGGAGGAGCCGGGGAGGGAGGGGCCCGCGGGCAGAACGAGAAGAGCGGTCGCATCCGCCGTGGACGCCCGTCCCTCGTCTGACGCGGCTTAGGCCCGGCCCAGGAGAGCACGAGATCACCACATCGATCGATCGGCAGCAAGCTGCGGCCCCGAGGGGGCTTCCCGAGGAGCAAAAGCCCAGCGAGGACGGCGACCGGGGGGACCTGCTTCCGCCTCACCGGCAAGCCCCTCGACCCCCGGGGGGGGGGGGGGGGCAGGAGCGACCGGACAACCCCAGACACAGCGGGGGACGCCTGACACGCGGCACGGAGCCTTGCGAGACAGGGGTTGTCACGGCCAACGGCCGGGTGCCCACGGCATGGAGCGCACGGGGGTAAAAGACCCACCGCCACCTGCCCACACCGCCCTCCCTCGGGTGCCGGAGACCGGAGGGCGACACCGCGACCCGGGCCACCTGGAGTCCAGCACGAGAGCCGGCGCGCAGGCCCAGGCGGACGGCTCAGGCTCCAGCGAGCGAGGACAGGGACCGGCTCGGCCGCGCGGTCAAGCCCGGAACCCCACCCGCGCCCAGAGGCCCACATCTCTACGGCGAGCGACGGACGGACCGGCTGTCTTTTACGTCTGCCTGTCGTCTGTCTGCCTGTCGCCGAAACACAACGTGTCAGCACCTACCTGGCAACAAAAAATGTTCATTTCGGGCAAGAAAATAACCGCGCCTGCCGGCGGGGACCAGCCACAGGTCACCGCGACCTCCCGGGACCGTGACACGGCCAACTGTCCCCAAAACCTGCCCCACGGCGCCCCCCCACCCCCACCCCACGGAGCCCCCAGGGCTATCTGGTCGACCCAGGGAACGGGGGCGGGGAGGGGAGGGGAGGGGAGGAGGGGCGATACGCGGTCGGTGGAGACGCCCCCACGCCGCCACGCCGCCACGCCGCCACGCCAGTGATCTCCGAGAGGAGACTTTGAAAAATCATCAAAGTTCTCCGGAGGCAGGCACCGTGCGGAGGCCGTCCCCCGCGGCCCTCAGGACCGCCCCGTGCCTACCGCCGTCCCCAACCCCGGCTCGGGCCAGGGGAGGTGGAGGGCCACGCGCGGCAGAGGCAGCCTCACCGGGAATCGCCACCGGGGCCGGACGCCCGAACGGACGGCCCGCCCACCCCCGCGTGGCACCCGGTCCGACCGCCCGGGACCCACCTCCGCAGCGGGCCTCGGAAAAAGGGGAGAAAATCGCGTCCGACGCCCGGGACCCCCACACGTGCCCGCAGCCGGGTCTGTCGCGCCACCCACGGGCTTCCCCTCCAGGCTCAGACCGGTCCCCGTCGCCAGGGCGTGACCACGGGAGACAACCGAGTGACACGGAAGGAAGGCCCGAAGATCGCCCGGAGCCACAGGACGGACGGCGGGACACACCCTGTCCCCCGCCCCCGAGGCGGCCCAGGTCGGTCCGCGCGGGCGGAGGAGGAGCCACCGGCGGGTGCTGGTCGACCCACCCAGGCGGCCCGCACGGCCTCCTCCGGGAGCGAGGCGGAGGCGACAGCGGCGACAGCGGCGACGGCGACACTCCCTCGCAGCTCCGGAGGTCCAATCTCCGGCGAGCGCATCGCGCGCCGAGGCCCCGGCGACAGCCGGACGCTCGCGCCGGAGCCGCCCTCCTCCTGGAACTCGGCCCCGGGAAACCGACACCAAAGCTGTTCCTTGCCTGTCGCCGCCGAGCCTCCGGAGGGGACACGCTCTATAAAAGCGGCCGCCAGGTGGCACCCGACAACCGGCGCGAACGACAGCGGGACAGATCCGGGCGGCGAGGCCGTCAGGGCGCCTCGGATCTCGCCTCTCGGCCCGGGGACGGCGGAGGGCCCCGGGAGCACACGGCCGCGCACCGCGCGAACCCCCGTCCTCCCGGGGCGGGGGAGCCTTGGAAAACCCGTCCGTCCGTCCGTCCGTCCGTCCGTCCGGGCCCGCTGCCGCCCGGAAAGGGGGTCGCGCTCGCCGCGCGGGGCTCCCGGGACGACTCAGGCACGTTTCCGAGGTCAGGGAGGGAACGTAGAGCCGAAACCAGGCGAGGACTCTTAGGACGGCAACGGATGCACCGTTTTTTCTCGTGTCCTTCCTTTTTTTTTTTTTTTTTTTTTCTTTTTCTTTAGGATTTTATTTATATATTTATAAGACGAAGGAGGGAGGGAGGGAGGGAGGGAGGGAGGTCACGAAGGAGGTCTGAACCAAAGGCGCTGGAGAGGACGGTGTGCCCCCCCCCCCCCCCCGCACCACCTTCACCTCCACCCTCTCAGCGTCTGGGACCTGACCCCCCCCCCCCCAAATACTTGTCTATTGGGTTGAATGAGAAGAGGTCGTGGAAGAGGAACTCAATTCTGGGGGGGAGGGGAGGCTCAAAGAACATAAGGATTTTCTTTTTCTTTCTTTCTTTCTTTCTTTCTTTCTTTCTTTCTTTCTTTCTTATAACACAATCTGTTTCTCCAGAATTCTCCTGCTCACGCTCAACTTCCTGTCCTTGAAGAGAAGAATGTCATTCACTCCCCTCCTGGCGCTCTCCTCCAAGGCACCTTCCAGGGGCAGGAGAAAGGGTGTGCTTCTCTTCTCAGAGGAAAAGGAGGGGAGTCAGCGGGACCTTCTTTCACCTGGGGGGGTGGGGGGAGCGGCGGTGTGCGTGTGTTTCTTTGCTGCTGCTGCTACTCTATCAAAGTGTCTCCAGGTAGGGAGGCCGGGGTGGCTCAGCGGTTGAGCGCCTGCCTTTGGCCCAGGGCGTGATCCCTGCATGGATGGAGTCTCCTTCTCCTTCTGCCTGTGTCTCTGCCTCTGTGTGCATCCGTGCGTGCGTCCGTCCGCGTGCGTGCGTGCGTGCGTGCGTCCGTCCGTGTGCGTGCGTGCGTCCGTGTGCGTGCGTGCGTGCGTCCGTCCGTGTGCGTGCGTGCGTGCGCGCGCGCGCGCGTGCGTCTCAGGACTACCTACATAAAATCTTCAATCAATCAACGTGTCTATGGTTCAAAACAGTACTCTGGTTTCCTTCGTATCCAAGTCCTATGTCAGATTGGACTTTTGACAGGAGAAGGGAGGGCGGGCCACATTTTCTTCTGCCCTGGCGGAGGAGAAAGGGAAGATGGGCGGGCACAGACCTGGGCATAGTCTTCTCTGTCGTGGGGGTGAGCGGAGGAGTCGGATTCGGCTCTCACGGGACGGGGTCTAATTTCTCCGTGGACGGACAATTGGGCAGAACGTCAGGCGAACGGAGGACGAGTCATGGTCAGAAGACCATGGACAAGACCGGCTATAGATGCTGGAGTTTCCGGAGCAATGATTTCATCAGAGGCACGCGAAGGCCAAAGACTTCCAGGGAGCGTGTTTATAGACGCCTCGGCCCGTAGGTCCTTCCTTTCGAATGGACAGTGCTCCCATCCGGTCGGTCGGTCGGTCCGGTCGGTCACCTTAGCATATCTTCTCCAGCTCCCGTGAGCCGTGTGGTCGTGCAATTCTACTTTGGGCCTAACGGGGGATGGATGGGACCGACCGTGCCACAGAAAGGGAGACCGCATCGAGTCCTTGAGCCTAAGGCACGTCTAAGACAGTGACTCTCTAAAGTACCGTGGAGGGGATCCCTGGGTGGCGCAGCGGTCGGTTTGGCGCCTGCCTTTGGCCCGGGGCGCGATCCTGGAGACCCGGGATCGAATCCCACGTCGGGCTCCCTCCCTGTGCATGGAGCCTGCTTCTCCCTCTGCCTCTGTCTCTGCCTCTCTCTCTGTCTCTCTCTCTCTCTCTCTGTCTCTCTCTCTCTCTCTCTCTCTCTCTCTCTATGACTATCATAAATAAATAAAAATATTTAAAAAAATAAAAATAAAATAAAGTACATGGAGGCAGAAGGAGGCCAGCTGGAGTTTTGTTGTGTGGGTTGCGTATCTGTGGCAATGGGGTGGGTGTGGGTGGCTGTTGTTTGTTTTCTGGACGAGGTGAAAGAACCCTTTGAGTGCAAGTATTTGCAGAAGGGGTCCGGCGGGATGGGAAGGTGTGGGTCAGTCCATTCACCGAGAAAACCGGAGACTCGGCCTTTTTAAGAACTCGGCAACAGGAGGAGTATAGCTTGGCTCATCGCAGCAACTGGCAACTCAGCAGAAACAACAGAACATTCCCAGAATGAATGGAGTTTGCAGGAGCCAACGTGAGCATGCCCCACCACCCTCCGCGGGTGCGTCCGTGTAAACACACACACACACACACACACACACACACACACACCCCGGCCTTCCATTTCCAAATCCACCAGAGGACTCAGGGTTGGTTGGGGGTGGGGATGGAGGGTGGCGGGTGGCAGAAGGGAGGTTCAGGGCCATCCATTCCAATGGCCCTCATTCAATCATTTCATTCAAATGCACATGGCTGTCTGTTAAAGTCCGAGCCTGGGACTTCTCTCCATTGAATGGCTTTCTGCACCTCCCCCAAACCCTCAGGCTGCGGCTCCCAAGCTGTGGGGGAGGGGAGAGAAGAAAAGAGAAGAGAAGAGGAGAGGAGAGGAGGGGAGGGGAGGGGGAAAGAGAAGGGCAAAGAGGATGTCTGAAGAACTCACATTGTTTGGGGTCCAAAAGCGACCCCTCCTGGTTTCCTGACCCAGGAAACCCCAATAAACCCTTTGGGAATCAATCCTGGATGTGGAGGATGCCATCTCACTCTTAATGCCTTCCAGGGGTGGGGGTGCGTCTGGGAGGGCGTGGCATGGCGGGGACTGGTGAATCTGATGGGGAGTTAAACACATGACCACCGTGGTGTCTTAGGGTCCAGAGGCCAAACACAGGCATGGAGTGATATGGGCGAAGGACTAAGGGAGGCCTGGCCAGGGACAGTTCTGACTCATCCACCCTGGGTGAGGGCCCAACAAGGACACTCTTTCCTCTAAAGCGACGGGCCAACAGTCTCCTGGTTCCCCATCGACCTGTCCTCCCTCTCGCACCCACTTCCCAAGGGAAATCCTCAGTCTCATTCGAAGTAGTCCCCGGCTGTGTCACAAGCCACCTTCTGTCTACTAAAAGGAGTAAGGAAGATGGACAAACATGAACCAGCCCGACAGATGGCACCTCCGCACGGAGGGGTTGGGGGGTGGGGCCCTCCCCGGACAAAAGGTGACTCTGAGCTTGAAAACATGAAAGGGCAGAAGCTCCCGGCCCCCGGCCCGGGCCCCGGGCCCCAGGCCCCGGCAGGCCCGCTCCGTCAGAAGAGCACTCAACTTTTGATTGCAGTCAGGGTTGTGAGTTTGAGCCCCACGTTGGGTCTAGAGATGATGAAAAATGAAGGAACAAACTCTCAATAACTTAAGTATGTATGGAGCGCCTGGGTGGCTCAGCGGTGGAGCGTCCAGGGATCCCCGGGTGGCTCAGCGGTTTAGCGTCTGCCTTCAGCCCAGGGCCTGATCCTGGAGACCCAGGATCGAGTCCCACGTCAGGCTCCCTGCATAGAGTCTGCTTCTCCCTCTGCCTGTGTCTCTGTCTCTGTGTCTCTCGTGAATAAATAAATAAAATATTAAAAAAAAGAAAGAAAGAAACGACTACAACATTCCATTTTAGGTGACGTCTATTTTTCTTTTTACCACAACTGGGGGGAAGAAAAGCAAAACAAACAAAAACAAACAACAACAACAACAAGACCCCCCCCCCACCCCCCCACCCTGTCCTTGGCTCAGAGTAAGGGAATTCCTGGGTCAGGTTGAAAGAGGGGGAGGGGGTGATATCCTGTCGTCCGCAGTGTGGAAAACCAGGGTTCAGCAACCTGGAATTGTTTCTGCCTCGCCAGGTAGACAGACGTGGTCACTGTCGTCAGCCCTGCAAAAGCAAGGCAAGAGGGGATCCCTGGGTGGCGCAGCCGTTTGGCGCCTGCCTTTGGCCCAGGGCGCGATCCTGGAGACCCGGGATCGAATCCCATATCAGGCTCCCGGTGCATGGAGCCTGCTTCTCCCTCTGCCTGTGTCTCTGCCTCTCTCTCTCTGTGTGACTATCATAAGTAAATAAATAAAAAAAAGAAAAAAAAAAAAAAAAAGCAAGGCAAGAGGGAAGAACCTCCGCATTTCCAAGCACCTCGTAGGGGCAACCTGGGAGGCTCGCTGGGGTTAAGCAGCTGACTCTCGGTTTCATCCGCCAGGAGGTGGCACTCTTGACTCGCCCAGTGAGGCCGCGGCGACCTCTGGAAGGAAGGTATCAGGCTCACGGTTTCCGAGGGGCTCGGGTGGCTCCCGAGAAGTGGATCTGAGTGTCTCCAGGCTGTCTGATCCTATCTGAGTCTTAGGATGCGATTCCAGGGGCCCCTGGCCCGCTCGGTCAGTAGTGAGCACGACTCTTGACCTCCAGGCCGTGAGTGCGAGCCCTACGTTGGGAGTAGAGATCACTCTGAAAAATAAACCGGGGCGGGGGGGGGGGGGGGGGGGGGCGGAGGAAGAGAAGAGAAAAGAAAAACAGATGCCATTGCACTCAAGGAAGGCAGGTCTTGGTGATACAAGGGATTCTTCCAACAGTGGCCGGTCACAATGAGAACATATTCCCACGGAACAGACCTCACGCAGGTGATTGGCAATTGCCATAAAAGAAAGATAACTCATTAGAAAAAGAGAGAGAAAGAGAGAAAAAGAAAAAAAGAAAAGAAAAGAAAAGAAAAGAAAAGAAAAAAGATAACTCACTGAGAGTTTCTGAACACTGACGGGTCACAGGTAGGGAGAAAAGATAAGGATTTTAAAGATTTTTTTTTCTTTAGATTTTATGTATTTATTCATGAGAGACACAAACGCACACACAGAGAGAGAGAGAGAGAGAGAGAGAGAGAGAGGCAGAGACACAGGCAGAGGGAGAAGCAGGCTCCATGCAGGGTCTCCAGGATCACGGCCTGGGCTGAAGGCAGCGCTAAACCGCTGAGTCACCAGGGCTGCCCAAGGATAAGGATTTTAATTTGTTTACAAACTCACTCGTTCCTCCAATTTCTCTAAGGTATAGATATCTCTACAGACAAAGTTTCCTTCAAACTGGAAGAGCAAACATGAGGGGATCAGCAGTGATTTGAACAAGAGTCTTTAAAAAAGGGTCATCAGGACGCCTGGGTGGTTCAGCGGTGGGAGCAGCTGTCTTTGGCTCAGGGTGTGATCCTGGAGTCCCTCATCGGTCTCTCCCTGCAGAGCCTGCTTCTCCCTCTGCCTGTGTCTCTGCCTCTCTCTCATTGTGTCTCTCGTGAATAACTAAATAAAGTCTTTAAAAAACAAAAACAAAGAAACCGGTCATCATTGTCTTTCGCTCTTTTCAGTTCCATGTTGTTCCTTTTAGTTCTGTTTGTTTAAGATTTTATTTATGTATGAGAGAGAGAGAGAGAGAGAGAGAGAGAGAGAGAGAGAGAGAAGCAGGCCCCATGCAGGGAGCCCGATGCGGGACTCGAACCCGGGACTCCGGGGTCACGCCTTAAGCCCAAGGCAGAGGCTCCACCGCTGAGGCACCCAGAAGTCCCTGGTTTTGTTCTGGGTAAATGCAGCTATTTCACTAGTTCTGGCAATTCATACTGTTGTTCGATGATCTCAGGGTGACCAGAAACTGAGATGTGTCAAAAGTCCTTTGCGTGGTTCTTCTGGAATCTGGGATAAATAAAAAATAAATAAATAAATAAATAAATAAATAAATGTGTGTGTGTGTGTGTGTGTGTGTGTGTGTGTGTTTTGTTTGTTTTTGCAAGAGCGTCAGAACGTGGCATGTACATGACATGGCGGTCACCGGTGAACGTGGTTAAAGACCCGAGGAGAGTTGGCTAGAGTGCAGTCGAGAAGAAAAACGGATTATGATTTGTCACACACGGCATTTTAACAATGTACCAGGGCACGTTACCACTTAACGAATTTACGTCGCTTTTGGAACACCCACAGCATTCACGCAACCAATATAATCTAAGAGGGCTTATGATTCTTTGTCTGACGCTGCTTCTCACGTGCCTTCACATAGCAGGTAAACGACCTATGTTAGTCAAGAGACTCAACCTAGGGCTAGACTTTTCTGGGATCCGCTGAAAATCCATGACCGGATGAAGGAACCAGCAAACAGCCGGGCAGCCAGCCGACCAGCCAGATACACAAACCATCCATCCATCCATCCAACCAACCAACCAACCAACCAACCAACCAACATCTCAGAAGCTTTCAAGGCCCGGGCCTATAAAGGATCACGGGTCATTACAAAACTGAAAACAATGTCAGTATCTGTTTCGCCAGGGTGGCCCTAGGAGATTCCACAGGAGCTTACAGAGTTGTCTCCAAAATGTAGCTCCTTTAATATTGAGAAGTTTTCACTCTCTCACGGAGGTAATTCGCGGATAAAAAGGAATATAAAAACCTGGCTGGTCCGGAGAGAGAAAATAATAATAATATATTTTTCTCTTCTCTGTTCACAATCCCTTGCCATGATGAGACTACCAACGCAAGGAAATCTCTTCATTTTAACAGAGACAAGAGCCGAGTCTTAATGCTATACCAGTGTACTAGTAAAGCTCACTTCTCCCAATCTCAGTCTGTCCTGACCATGCCTACAATTCCTTTTCAAAAAAATCTGCTTCCGGGACGCCTGGGTGTTTCAGTGGTTAAGCCTCTGCCTTTGGCTCAGGACGTGATCCCGGACTCCCGGGATCGGGTCCCATAGCGGGCTCCTTGCATGGAGCCTTCTTTTCCCTCTCTCTGCCTCCCTCTCTCCCTCCCTCCCTCCCTCTCTCCCTCCCTCCCTCCCTCCCTCCCTCCCTCCCTCCACTCCCTTCCTTCTGAATAAGTAAATAAAATCTTAAAAAAGAAAAAAATAGCCAGGCTCATTTCAGGACAGAATTATTTTCTTTTCCCTCACCAAAACATGTATTCTCACGCCTTGTACGTTTCCTACACATCTCCTACTTGTCACACACGGAATTGTTTTCCTTCTCGTTCTCCAGTAGTCTCCATTCCATTGGCAGGCTTTTGCAAAATTGTAATATATTAACTTCCTTTCAGAGAGAGAGCACTGTGTGAAGGGGGGAAGGGGGAGGAGGAGGAGGAGGGAGAGGGAGAGAGTGGGAGACCGAGCATCTTTCCTTTTTTACACTATTTTGTTTCTTTATTCCTGTGTGTGAGAGAGAGACAGAGACAGAGACATGGGCAGAAGCAGGTCCCCCCCCCCCCCCCCCCCCCCCCCCCGCAAGGAGACGGATGCAGGAAAGGATCCCAGACCCGCATGATCGGGAACGAACGAACAGAACTTCATCCCAGATCGTGGGAACTTGTGAAATATTGGCACTCGTCCTTATCGCTCCGAGCTGTCCTGTTCCGATGATGTTTACCCGCGCCAGCCTTTGAACTCCTAACCTACAGTTCCTTTTTTTTTTTCTTTTTTTTAATTTTTATTTATTTATGATAGTCACAGAGAGAGAGAGAGAGAGAGAGAGAGAGAGAGGCAGAGACATAGGCAGAAGGAGAAGCAGGCTCCATGCACCGGGAGCCCGACGTGGGATTCGATCCCGGGTCTCCAGGATCGCGCCCTGGGCCAAAGGCAGGCGCCAAACCGCTGCGCCACCCAGGGATCCCATAAGCTACAGTTCCTTTACAAAGGGATGTTAGCAATATAGCATCCGGAGGTAGAGGAAACCTCTCCCTCGTAGAACCCACAGGGACACGTAGACACAGACGAGACGCCAACAAAGTATCTAGCCTTGGTCTCACTCCTATCTATCTGTGGAGAGGTCACGAAAGACCCGATGTTCCGATCTCCCCGCTGGCTGGTTGACAACAACTCCAGTGGCCAGCGAGCGTGACCGGGTCCGGACCCCGTCCATCCTTTGGTTTCCATTTCGAAAGAGAAGAGGCCGGTTTCCTGCAAAGATACCCAAAGCCGCAGCAACAACCCAACCCGAAGAAGACCAGAGCGTCTGTCTCCCCGAGTGAGCCGAGCACTGGTTCCTCACTCACCAACAGTCGGGACATGACTGATGGAACCAGAGGGATTCCTAGGTTAGGTTCCGGTCCCTGGGCTGGCCTCATTGCCAGCTTTCTCTAATCGTGGAGAGCATAGCATTGAGGCATGAGCAAAGCACCCCATTCACCCGGTTCGGGCCATCTGAGCCTCAGGTTCCCCTTCCACGTGTCCCAGGTCAGCGAGCACTTGCAAGTAAGTATAGGCCCCCTAAGCAGTCCAGTGGTAGCCTGCCGGAGTTTCCTGTGGCTGGCGGGGGGGTGGGGGTGTCCTGTGCTCAACCTTCGCTGCAGGGTTCTCTAGGGTCTGGTTCGGTTCACCCCGCTTTTCTGCGTGCGTGTGCACGTGCGTGTGCATGCTCCATAAGGAGCTGGGGCGTCCTCGGGAGGAGGGACGCCGTAGAGAGTGGACAGTTTATTCTCTGATCTTGGTACGGGCAAGGCTGTAGGGCTTGAACTCTATGGGAACCAGGAAGGTTTTCTTCCGTTTTCTCATCGTCAGTTTTGGCAGGTTGCCTTTTAGCGATCGATCAATCCGATCGAAACAAAACAAAACAAAACAAAACAAAACAAAACAAAACAACTTCTTTTCCCTTTTTGTAAAGATTCTGTTTATTTTCTCCTGAGACACAGTGAGTGGGAGAGTCGGACCGACACACAGGCAGAGGGAGAAGCAGGCTCCATGCTGGGAGCCCGACGTGGGACTCTGATGCCGGGCCTCCAGGATCAGGCCCCGGGCTGAAGGCCGCGCTCAACCGCCGAGCCACCCGGGCTGCCCACCTTTTTCTTTTCTTTTCTTTTCTTTTCTTTTCTTTTCTTTTCTTTTCTTTTCTTTTCTTTTCTTTCATTGTTTTATTTTCAAAAGATTTTAGGTGTATGCGATGTTTACACCCAGGTTAGGGCTCGTCCTCACAACCGAGAAATATAGAGTCCCACACTCCACCCACAGTGCCAGCCAGCAGCCACGCAGCCCTTCATCGATTCCATTTGTTCATTTATTTGCTTGCTTGCTTGCTTCCTTCCTGGCTTGCTTATGTATACATTCATTCAGCCGGTCGGTCGGTCAGTCGATCAGTCCAGTCAGTCAGTCCTTTTAATTAATCATTCATTCTTTCCTGTTTTAGAGATGTTCTTTATTTATCCATGAGAGACACACAGAGACAGGTATTGACAGATGCAGAGAGAAGCAGGCTCCCCGCGGGGAGCCCCAAGTGGGAGTCGGGGCCCCAGGACCCCAGGATGATGACTGACCTCAAGGCAGATGCTGAACACGGAGCTACCCAGGCATCCCCGTTGCTTGACTTTTTAGGGGAGGCAGACAGGCAACGTGCACTCAGTGGCACGGAAATAGAGCCCAACTAGTGCTGAGTTTTCTGGGAGCCGTTTGGGCCTGGGTCAGTGTGAAAGCCAATGGAGCAGGGCCCAGAAACGTTCAAGGCTGAGAATTTCCTTCCTCCATAATCATCATTTCACAGATGCTTAATTGAAAGTGGTATCTATGGTATGGCAAACGTCTTTCTCTGTTTGGGTTCTAGCAAGACCCAGAGAGTCGAAGCCCCTAAGCTCACGGACTGAAAGTTGCAAGTTGGATGCAGAGATAGTCAGGCAGGCAGGCAGAGCCGGAAAGGCAGGCGCCACACCGGTGGGTCCAGGTGTGAGGAGTGTGGGATCCCAGGGCAGCTGGGACGGACACAGCCTGGTCCGGATCCACCCAGGTCAGTAGCGTTTCCTGACACAGGACAGGCACCAAAGAGGGGCCTTGGGGTGGCTTTCCTCCTCCGCCTCCTTGGGATGGGGACATCTGCCCCACTCGGGGCATGCCCCCCACCCGCCTGTGCGGTGTGTGGAGAGAGACCCTTTGTCTCGCCGTCACCGCTACAGCAACCGAGGACAGTCCTCAAACAGGAGCACGGTCACATGAGCATCGGTCCCATCTGAACCTATTCCCTCGTTGGGGATCCTAGGGTGCTAGGGTGTGTCTAGGGATACACCTGGAGGACGAGGTCCTGTGTGTGGGAACCCGACGAACGCACAAGAGGGTGGGTGGCGGTGGGAAGGAAGAGGTGCGGACGAGGTGTGCTCGGGTGGCATACCCGAGTTTGAGCGTCTGCCTTCGACTGGGCTCCGGGCGGGCGTCATCACGGCTTTTTGGGGATCCAGCACCGCACCGGGCCCCCCCCCCCCCCCCCCGCGTGGAGCCTGCTTCTCCCTCTGCCTGCGTCCCGGCCTCTCTCTGTGTGTCTCCCGTGAATAAATACAGTTTATTTATTCATTTATTTTTTAAATATTTAATTTATTTATTCGAGAGAGAGAGAGAGAGAGAGAGAGATCGGGTGCCCGATCAATACAGTGTAAGAAATTAAACTTAAGAGTAAAAAAATGGAGGGCAGCCCCGGTGGCGCAGCGGTTTGGCGCCACCTGCAGCCTGGGGTGTGATCCTGGAGACCCGGGATCCAGTCCCACATCGGGCTCCCTGCATGGAGCCTGCTTCTCCCTCTGTGTCTCTGCCTCTCTCTCTCTCTCTCTCTCTCTCTCTCTCTCTCTCTCTCAATAAAAAAATCCTTTAAAATAATAAACAAACAAACAATGAATGAATGAATGAATGCATGCACGAACGAACAAATAAATAAATAAAATTTAAAGAGTTTCAAAAAAGAGAGTAAAAAAATGGAATGGAAAGATAACTTGGCGAGGAGGATGTGTGAACGTATGTAATGCCGCTGAGCGACTCTAGGCTTAGAAAGGGTTACAAGGTTCCATCGTAGGTGACGCCTGTCTTTTGGACCACAACCGAAACACAAAACAAGACCTCCTGTCCCTGGCTCAGAGTAAGGGAGTTCCTGGGTCAGGCTGGAGGGGGTTCCTGTGGTCCGCAGAGTGCAGAACCCCGGTTCAGCCATCTGGACTCTTTTCTTCCTGTCCGCGGAGACAGGCGTGGTCGCAGACGGCACACTCCTGTAAAGGCAAGGCCAGAAGGAAGAACTTCAGCATTTCTTTTGCTCTTCTTTTCTGTTCTTCCGGTTGTTGTGGTTCCGGTGTCGTTGAGCCTCAGCATTTCCAAGCACCTCGTAGGGGCAACCTGGGAGGCTCGCTGGGGTTAAGCAGCTGACTCTCGGTTTCGTCCGCCAGGAGGTGGCACTCTTGACTCGCCCAGTGAGGCCGCGGCGACCTCTGGAAGGAAGGTATCAGGCTCACGGTTTCCGAGGGGCTCGGGTGGCTCCCGAGAAGTGGATCTGAGTGTCTTCCAGGCTGTCTGATCCTATCTGAGTCTTAGGATGCGATTCCAGGGGCCCCTGGCCCGCTCGGTCAATAGAGATCACTTTGACAAATGGACCCCGGGGGCCGGGGCCGGGGCCGGGGCCGGGTGGGGGGCGGGGGGGAGAAAGGGAGGGGAGGGAGGAGGGGAGGGCGGCGTGGGGACCGGGGGAGGTCGAAAGAAAGAAAAACAGACGCCATTCTACTCAAGGAAGGCCTTGGTGATACAGCGGATCCTTCCAACGGTGTCTGGTTGCAATGAGCACGGATTCCCACCGACCTTCTGAAGAGGATTTAACAATCGCCAAAAAAAAGGAAGATGACTCACTGAGAGTTTCTGAACTCTGTTCAGGGTTTCGTGGACCTCATTCAGTTCCACGTTGTTCCTTTCTGTTCGGTTTCCATGCAGCTTTTTCATTAGTTCCGGCAACTCCTACTGTATGTAGTTGGACAATCTCAGGGTGACCAGACACCGGGATTCGTCCAGAGTCCTTTCCGCGAATCTTCTGAAAAGTGGACCGCATTGTTGCAAGACCTTCCTAACAACACCTGCACGTGACAGGGAGGTCACCCACGGATGGACGTGCCTAAAGACCCAATGAGAATTCATTATAATGCAGTCGAGAGGAAAATCCGACCAGTTTCTGTCACACACACATACACACACACACACAACACACATGCACGTACGCAGAGCATTTAAACAGTTCGAATGTGGAGTGACGGCACTCTACCAGGACACGTTACAAGTTTAGGAATTTCATTTCCTGTTCGGAACACCGGCAGCATTCACCCACACAATGTAATCTAAGAGGGCTTATGGTTCTTTGTCTGACAGTGCTTCTCATGTGCCTTCCCATAGCAGGTAAACGACCTATAGTAGTCAAGAGACTCTATTTAGGGTTTGGCATTCTGGGATCCGCTGAGAATCCACGAACGGATGAAGGGACCAGTAGACAGACAGACAGACAGGCAGCCAACCAGCCAACCAAAAACATCTCAGAAGTTTTCAAGGCACATGCCTACAAAGGATCACGGATCATAACAAAACGGAAATCTTCAGTGTCTCTTTCGCCGAGGTGGCCCCTAGGAGATTCTACAGGTGCTTTTAGAGTTGTCCCCAAAATGAAGCTCCTTTACCGTGGAGAAGTTTTCACTCTTACGTAGTAGGGGAAGACCGGATACAAACGAACCCAAAAAATAAAATAAATAAGTAAATACCAAAAAAAGTGAAACAAGAACAACCAAAAAAAAAAAAAAAAAAAAGGGAATCTAAAAACCTTGCTGTTCTGGGCAGGTAAAGGGAGACACACACACACACACACACACACACACACACACCCCAAAAAACAAACAAAAAACCCCCAACCAAACCACACCAAACCAAGCCAACCAACCAAACAAAAAAGCACCTTGTCTTTGTCTTTTCTTCTCTGTTCACACTCTTATCAAGAGTAGACTACCAATGCAAGAGAATCTCGCCATTTTAGCAGAGAGAAGAGCCAAATCTCAGTTGTACACCAGTGTAGTAGTAAAACCCACTTCTCCCAATCTCAGTCCGTCCTGACCACGCCTGCAATCCCTTTTCAAAGAGTCTGCTTCTGGGACGCCTTGGGTGGCTCAGCGGTGGAAGGTCTGCCTTTGGCTCAGGGCCTGATCCCAAGGGTCCTGGGATCCAGACCCACATCGGGCTCCCCACGTGGAGCCTACTTCTTCCCCTGCCTGTGTCTCTGCCTCTCTCTCTCTCTCTCTGTGTGTGTGTCTCTCTGTCTGTCTCTCTCTTTCTCTGTCTCTGCCTCACTGTGTCTCTGTGTCTGTCTCTCTGTCTCTGTCTCTCTTTATCTCTCTGCCCCTTTTCTCTGTCTCTTTGTCTCTCTCTCCCCTTCTCTCTGTCTCTCTCTCTTTCTCTGTCTCTGCCTCTCTCTGTGTCTGTCTCTCTGTGTCTCTCTGCCTCTCTTTTCTCTGTCTCTCTCTCTTTGTCTCTCTCTCCCCTTCTCTCTGTCTCTGTCTCTGCCTCTGTTTATCTCTCTGCCTCTCTTTTCTCTGTGTCTCTCTCCCCTTCTGTCTCTCTTTATCTCTCTGTCTCTCTCTTTGTCTCTCTCTCTCTCCCTGTCTCTCTCCTTCTCTGTGTCTCTCTCTTTCTCTATCTCTGTCTCTCTTTGTCTCTGTCTTGCTTTCTCTGTCTCTCTCTATCTCTCTGTGTCTCTGTCTCTGTGCCTCTGTCTCTCTTTGTCTCTCTCTTTCTCTGTCTTTCTCTCTGTCTCTCTCTGTCTCTGTTACTCTCTCTCCTTCTCTCTGTCTCTCTCTCTGTCTCTGTCTCTCTCCCATGAATA